>NC_046160.1:120599698-120616611 GCF_011064425.1 Rattus rattus | reverse complement strand
GTCCATGAACTTCCACACAGCTAGGTTTTAGATGGTTTACACTGAAGTCTGGCTTCAGAAATAATTTATCCCTGTAAATTCAGTGTTCATGGAACTCAGCTGAAGGGAAAAATGGATCGAGATTACATGTGGATAATGACTTATTTGTCAGAGATTTGACATTGTGCTAGTATTACTACAGTATCGCTCCCAAAACCAGGTTCCTCCTTGGTGGCATTTGGAACCAGCTCTTGAAGTTTCCTTTCTAAAAAGGTAGTGACAGGAGACAATAACTTCGTTTCTATCCTCAATAGGCTACACCTGGGGCAGAAAATCTGTGTTCAGAGTGTAAATCACTCAGGCTACATTGTATAATAGACAAAGTAAAAAGATTTACACAATAACTGTACACAAGACTGAGTATGTTGACATAAATAACTGAAATGCTACAGCAGCTAAGGACCTGGCTGACTCTTAAGATCTGAAAACATTTTGAGCATACTGCTGTAATAAGCCTGTATTAACAAGAGTGGATGACTAGTGAACATTCTGACTAGAGAAAATTAAAAGGACCAACCAGACAAAGATCTGAATCCTAGAGGTTTGCAATGAGAACCATTCAATAGTTACAGGGGCTCTCAGAGACTGAGTCACCAACCAAACAGCACACATGGGCTGGACCTAGGTCCCTAGCACATATGTAGCACATGTACAGTTCAGTATTCTTTGTTGCCCCCAAGAACTGGAGTGGGGGTTATGCCTAAAGCAGTTGCCTATCTGTAGAATGTATTCCCAGGCCCAGACTTCCGTGCCTGGACTCAGTAGGAGAGGATTCCCAAAAGCCTACAGAGAGTGGATACAGCAAGGTTGGGGGATAGCCAATATGGCATCACCCTCTCAGAGGACAGGAGAGCAGAACAGAAGGATGGACTATTTAAGGGAGACAAATAAGGATAAAAAATGAATGAATGAATGAATGAATGAATGAGTGAATAGATTGATGGATGGAGATATAGAAAAATAAGCAAATGAATGAATGAATGAATGAATAAATAAATAAATAAATAAATAAATAAATAAATAGCACGCCTTAGGATCTCCCATTATATCCTGGCCAATTAAAAATAAACCCCTCACCAGAAAATAGGTTATTCCATTTTACTTTTATAAAAAGCCACTTTCCTGTGTGCTGCATCTGTTTCCTCCCTATCCAGAGGAAGTCCTCCCTTTGCTACTGGAAGACACATCCTTCTTCTCCCTTGTTCCCTTCCCCTTCTCCTCATTATTTTTTTTTAAGATTTATTTATTTATTTTGTATATGAGTACACTGTAGCTGTCTTCAGACACACCAGAAGAGGGCATCGATTCCATTACGGGTGGTTGTGAGCCACCATGTGGTTGCTGGGATTTGAACTCAGGACCTCTGGAAGAGCAGTCGGTGCTCTTAACCACTGAGCCACCTCTCCAGCCCTTCTCCTCATTATTTATCTCCAGATTTTTCCTCTTATTGCCTCCCCCATTGTCCCTCTGTGGCAAACAAAACATCTTTGTGCTGACAACTGGGGCTTGGGATGTCCTGGGACTCTACAGCCATTGCTTTTCAATCACCTGTGTTGTCCTGCATTTGTTAGAGCAAATTTCTGAGAATATTGAAAGGGTGAGAATTTCAGGTGTATGTGGTTGCTGTAAGTCCAAAGCCCATCATATCAGGAAGGATGATGTTCATGCCCTTTCTCAAAGACACATGAATACAGGAAACCTGTCTGGGAAATCTGAAATAAAGATATTTTCTCTCCATCACTGATTACAATTCTGCTGTAATCAGCTCTGGGGTTATGTAGGAAGATTCCTGAATGATGTCCACTCCTGCATCAGGAGTCCCCCATGAGCAAACTGGAGCTGCGGGAAAACAGGTAAGACCAACTTTTCTGCTCCAAGCGACCTGCTGGTGGTCTCAGGATAAACAGAGGCAAAATTCTTCTGGGACCGGACAATTCCGGTTTTTAGCTGGACCCCCAACCTCGCTGATCCCGGCCCACAGCTCACTGCTCCCAAACCCCTTGGGAGAGAGAGCTCACAGCCCGGGCAGGTGGGCACTCCTGAGACTGCAGAGCTGGAGAGACCACCAATAGTGCCCACCCCTGCCCACATCCCTGGCCCAAGAGGAAAGTGCATAGGGCCTCTGGGAACTGGAAGATAAGAGCACTGGAGCGGCAGGTCCCCCACAGTCCAGACACTGCCCAGACCTGAAGGGACACAGTCAACAGTTCTCTGCACCCAAATCCCGTTAGAGGGAGAGCTAAATCTTCAGAGGGGCAGACACACCTGGGAAGCCAGAAGAGACTACACTCTGCCCACATTTGTGACTCCAGAGGAAAACACCTAAGGCCATCTGTGACCCCGGTGCACGGGGGCTCCCGAAAAAGGCAGTGCAGGTCCTCGTGGTTGCCGCCCTCGCAGACAGCTCAAAAGTAGCCTCCCACGAACACCTTGAGCCTTGGGACCACAGGTAGAACCAACTTTTCTGCTCCAAGTGACATGCCTCGTGGATTCAGGACACAGGCCTAAAGGAACAGCTGAAGACCAGTAGACAGGAAAGACTACGTGCCCGAAAGCAGAACACTCTCTTCCCATAACTGGCTGAAAGAAAACAGGAAAACAGGTCTACAGCACTCCTGACACACAGGCCTATAGGATGGTCTAGCCACTGTCAGAAATAGCAGAACAAAGTAAAACCAGAGACAACCTGATGGCGAGAGGCAAGCACAGGAACCCAAGCAACAGAAACTAAGACTACATGGCATCATCACAGCCCAATTCTCCCACCAAAGCAAACACTGAATATCCAAACACACCAGAAAAGCATGATCTAGATTTAAACTCATACTTGATTATGATGCTGGAGGACTTCAAGAAGGACATGAAGAACTCCCTTAGAGAAACGCAGGAAAACATAAATAAACAAGTAGAAGCCTATAGAGAAGAATCAAAAAAATCCCTGAAATAATTCCAGGAAAACACAATCAAACAGGTGCAGGAATTAAAAAATGGAAATAGAAGAAATAAAGAAAGGACACAGGGAAACAACCCTGGATATAGAAAACCAAAGGAAGAGAAGAGGAGCTGTAGATACAAGCATCACCAACAGAATACAAGAGATAGAAGAGAGAATCTCAGGAGCAGAAGATTCCAAAGAAATCATCGACACAATGGTCAAAGATAATGTAAAATGGAAAAAGCTACTGGTCCAAAACATACAAGAAATCCAGGACTCAATGAGAAGATCAAACCTAAGGACAATAGGTGTAGAAGAGAGTGAAGACTCCCAACTCAAAGGACCACGAAATATCTTCAACAAAATCATAGAAGAAAACTTCCCTAACCTAAAGAAAGAGATGCCCATAAACATGGAGGAAGCCTACAGAACTACAATTATATTGGGCCAGAAAAGAAACTGCTCCTGTCACATAATAGTCAAAACAGCAAATGCACAAAATAAAGAAAGAATATTAAAATCAGTAAGGGAAAAAGGTCAAGTAACATATAAAGGCAGACCTATCAGAATCACACCAGACTTTTCGCCAGAGATTATGAAAGCCAGAAGCTCCTGGACATGTCATACAGACCCTAAGAGAAGACAAATGCCAGCTTAGGTTACTGTATCCTGCAAAACTTTCAATTAACGTAGATGGAGAAACCAAGATATTCCGTAACAAAACCAAATTTACACAATATCTTTCTACAAATCCAGCACTACAAAGGATAATAAATGGTAAGACCCAACATAAGGAGGCAAGCTACACTCTAGAAAAAGCAAGAAACTAATCGTCTTGGCAACAAAACAAAGAGAAGAAAAGCACACAAACATAATCTCACATCGAAATATGAATATAACAGGAAGCAATAATCACTATTCCTTAATATCTCTCAACATCAATGATCTCAACTCTACAAAAAAAAGGACACAGATTAACAAACTGGATACACAATGAGGACCCTGAATTCTGCTGCCCTGAAGAAACACACCTCAGAGACAAAGACAGACACTACCTCAGAGTGAAAGGCTGGAAAACAACTTTCAAACCAAGTGGTCTGAATAAGCAAGCGGGAGTGGCCATTCTAATACCAAATAAAATCAATTTTCAACCAAAAGTCATCAAAAAAGATAAGGAAGGACACTTCATATTCATCAAAGGAAATATCCACCGAGAAGAACTCTCAATCCTAAATGACTGTGCTCCAAATACAAGGGCACTCACATACATTAAAAAAAAAAACTTACTAAAGTTCAAAGCACACATTGCACCTCACACAATAATAGTAGGAGATTTCAACAACCCACTCACATCAAAGGACAGATCATGGAAACAGAAATTAAACACAGACATAAACAGACTAAGAGAAATCATGAACCAAATCAACTTAACAGATGTTTATAGAACACTCTATCCTAAAACAAAAGGATATACCTTCCTCTCACCACCTCATGGTAGTTTCTCCAAAATTGATCATATAACTGTTCATAAAACAGGCCTCAATAGATACAGAAAGAAGGAAATAATCCCATGCGTCCTATCAGACCACCACAGGCTAAAGCTGGTCTTCAATAACAATAAGGGAAGAACGCCCACATATACACAGAAGTTGAACAATGCTCTACTCAATGATAACCTGGTCAAGGAAGAAATAAACAAAGAAATTAAAGACTTCTTAGAATTTAGAGAAAATGAAGGTACAACATACCCAAACTTATGGGACACAATGAAAGCTGTGCTAAGAGGAAAACTCATAGCTGTGAATGCCTGCAGAAAGAAACAGGAGAGAGCATATATCAGCAGCTTGACAAAACACCTAAAAGCTCTAGAACATAAAGAAGGAAATATACCCAGGAGGAGTAGAAGGGAGGAAATAATCAAACTCAGAGCTCAAATCAACCAAGTAGAAACAAAAAGAACCATAGAAAGAATCAACAGAACCAAAAGTTGCTTTTTTGAGAAAATCAACACGATAGATGAACCATTAGCCAGACTAACGAGAGGACACAGAGAGTGTGTCCAAATTAACAAAATCAGAAAGGACAAGGGAGACATAACTACAGAATCAGAGGAAATTCAAAATATCATCAGATCCTACTATAAAAGCCTATATTCAACAAAACTTGAAAATCTGCAGGAAATGGACAATTTCCTAGACAGATACCAGGAACCGAAGTTAAATCAGGAACAGATAAACCAGTTAAACAACCCCATAACTCCTAAGGAAATAGAAGCAGTCATTAAAGGTCTCCCAACCAAAAAGAGCCCAGGTCCAGACGGGTTTAGTGCAGAATTCTATCAGACCTTCATAGAAGACCTCGTACCAATATTATCCAAACTATTCCACAAAATTGAAACAGATGGAGCACTACCGAATTCCTTCTATGAAGCCACAATTACTCTTATACCTAAAACACACAAGGACCCAACAAAGAAAGAGAACTTCAGACCAATTTCCCTTATGAATATCGACGCAAAAATACTCAATAAAATTCTGGAAAACCGAATCCAAGAGCACATCAAAACAATCATCCACCATGATCAAGTAAGCTTCATCCCAGGCATTCAGGGATGGTTTAATATACGGAAAACCATCAACGTGATCCATTATATAAACAAACTGAAAGAACAAAACCACATGATCATTTCATTAGATGCTGAGAAAGCATTTGACAAAATTCAACACCCCCTTCATGATAAAAGCCCTGGAAAGAATAGGAATTCAAGGCCCATACCTAAACATAGTAAAAGCCATATACAGCAAACCAGTTGCTAACATTAAACTAAATCGAGAGAAACTTGAAGCAATCCCACTAAAATCAGGGACTAGACAAGGCTGCCCACTCTCTCCCTACTTATTCAATATAGTTCTCGAAGTTCTAGTCAGAGCAATCAGACAACAAAAGGAGATCAAGGGGATACAGATTTTAAAATAAGAAGTCAAAATATCACTATTTGCAGATGATATGATAGTATATTTAAGCGATCCCAAAAGTTCCACCAGAGAACTACTAAACTTGATAAACACCTTAAGCAAAGGGCCTGGGTATAAAATTAACTCAAATAAATCAGTAGCCTTCCTCTACACAAAATAGAAACAAGCCGAGAAAGAAATTAGGGAAACGACACCCTTCATAATAGTCCCAAAAAATATAAAATACCTCAGTGTGACTTTAACCAAGCAAGTAAAAGATCTGTACAATAAGAACTTCAAGCGTCTGAAGAAAGAAATTGAGGAAAACCTCAGAAGATGGAAAGATCTCCCATGCTCATGGATTGGCAGGATTAATATAGTAAAAATGGTCATTTTACCAAAAGTGATCTACAGATTCAATGCAATCCCATCAAAATACCAATCCAATTCTTCAAAGAGTTAGACAGAACAATTTGCAAATTCATCTTGAATAACAAAAAACCCAGGATAGCTAAAACTATCCTCAACAATAAAAGGACTTCAGGGGGAATCACTATCCCTGAACTCAAGCAGTATTACAGAGCAATAGTGATAAAAACTGCATGGTATTGGTACAGAGAAACAGACAGATAGACCAGTGGAATGTGAGTTGAAGACCCAGAAATGAACCCACACACCTATGGTCACTTGATTTTTGACAAAGGAGCCAAAACCATCCAATGGAAAAAAAAGATAGCATTTTCAGCAAATGGTGCTGGTTCAACTGGAGGTCAGCATGTAGAAGAATGCAGATCGATCCATGCTTATCACCCTGTACAAAGCTTAAGTCCAAGTGGATCAAGGACCTCCACATCAAACCAGATACACTCAAACTAACAGAAGAAAAAGTGGGGGAGCATCTCGAACACAAGAGCACTGGAGAAAATTTCCTGAACAAAACACCAATGGCTTATGCTCTAAGATCAAGAATCGACAAATGGGATCTCATAAAACTGCAAAGCTTCTGTAAGGCAAAGGACACTGTTGTTAGGACAAAAATGGCAACCAACAGACTGGGAAAAGATCTTTACCAATCCTACAACAGATAGAGGCCTTATATCCAAAATATACAAAGAACTCAAGAAGGTAGACCGCAAGGAGACAAATAACCCTATTAAAAAGTGGGGTTCAGAGTTAAACAAAGAATTCACAGCTGAGGAATGCCGAATGGCTGAGAAACACCTAAAGAAATGTTCAACATCGTTAGTCATAAGGGAAATGCAAATCAAAACAACCCTGAGATTTCACCTCACACCAGTGAGAAGGGCTAAGATCAAAAACTCAGGGACAGCAAATGCTGGCTGTCAATCATTATAAGGAGGGCAGGGCTATAAAAATACACCCAGCTTCTCCCTCTCTCCTTCACCTGAGCTGAGGGCATCACATGGCAGGAGGACCAGGTCCCCTACACTTTCCCAACAGAGCCGCATATGCTTAACATTGTGGATGGGATGTCAATGACTGTATTCCCAAGTCACATTCTATCATATTTAACTGAGAAACTCCCTCCTGCCAGTGGAAAGAAGTTCCAGACAGATTTACAGATGCAGCTGACAATGAAGATGATGTCCTAACATGACACATGCTTGAAATTTTCTATTATTCTTTTATGTGCATATTTGTATATGTTTTTGTCCTTCCAATAAGGTTAATACATAATTAATAAAACATATGCTCAATTACTTAACTTTTACTGTCCTAAATTTGTAGTGTTGTCACAGTAACTACTTCACATGTACGGTTTAGTCTCTGAAGTTGTGTGATGTTAGGAAAGGAAGCCTCAGAGTCTCCTAGGACTTCCTCCACTCTCTAGATGTTTCTCTGCACCTGTTACTGTGTCACTCCTGGTGAAAGTTGGATCTACACCACCCCCTGCTGGTCCTGAGCATCCTCAAAGGGGGATGTTTCTGAACACACAAGGAACCTGCTCACTGTCTCCTGCATAGTAACACAAAGCTGTGTCTGAGTGGCAGCGGAGCTCTGCTTCAGACTGAACTTGTTCTTGAATGGGAAAACTGACATTCTGATGGATTCTTCTGCGACAGCTCCACATCTTATACAGAACTTAGTCTATTTTCTTTCAGGGCACATAGGTTCTTCCTGAAGGTGAACAGCCACAAGGAGGCTCTCACCTGTGACAGTCATGAGCCATTGTCACACTGTGCAGAGGTGCAGCCTAAGCAAGGGGAGGTTCTGGAAGCCAGGCTGCAATGGGAGTGGCACTAATATAATATTGAATCAGGGTCAGGACTGGATGCAAGCTGTCAGTTCAAGTGCTCTCTGTTTATCCAAGGATTCTCTTCATTCTTCCTTCCTCTACTTTCATGCCTTTGCCTTCCCCCAATTTCTCGTTCTTTTATCCTTCTCTCCTTTCATTCTTTCTTTCTCTCAACCAGAGAGCCTGGATGCAGTCATTTACTTAGTAAAGTTACATCTTTAAGGCTTTGATCATTATTAATAATTATTTATGGAGAGAGAGGGGAAAGGCCATGGTAGGTGATGTTAAGATTCTGCTCTGTGTATTTACAGATTGTTATCAATGTTCCTAAGGGATGGAAGGTACCGGACTTTGTATGTTTAAGTGGGCAATTATATCTTACCATTTGGGTCAAAGATTTTTGTGTTGTGTGTTCTTTTATGTGAGGGTTTGAGTATAGGAAAGTGTGTAGCAGCAAGAGACACTGGGTTGCCGAGGAGTGGGGATGTGTTTCCACCAAGATATCTAGCATACTATTTTATTTTTATATTTTTACAACAACAGATGGTGAGCCAAGGTGATGGGCAAGAATCCACTAGTGATCCTGATAGTTGAGAGAAAGTTTTTATTTTCTAAGTAAGAGGAGGCCGGCGCCATGTTAAATCATGTGATTTCTTAAGTGCAGGAATTCAAACAAAGAAATGGGGAAGCCACCTGGGCTGGCAGGCTGTAGGTCCCCTGCTATGTAAGAAGTAATGGCAGATCTGAGAGTTAGAGATTAAAAGCTGCTTTTTAAAGAAAGTTGTTTAGAAAGTCTTTCAGGATACTCGTATTCTTTTTAACGTGGGCTCCACGGGAATTTTGGGTTGAAATCCAAGTTAGACAAGCTACTTCTTAATTACAGGTATTATTAAAAGGTAATTGAGTTTGTTTTTAGAAAGAAAAGAGTAAAGAGATTACCTGAATCAGGTGGGGATTTTCATCCACAGTTCAGAACTTAGATAGGGAAAAATTAGTCACTAACTCCAAGTAGAGAGTTGTGATGAAATGTCTGTAACACCAGGGAGAGTGAATGCAGGCATATATTGTAGAATTTACTAAGGTTAAAGAAAAATCTGTGGCTCTGGGTAGAGAGCTTAACAGATGGATATATTTTGGGCTAAAGACCTGAGTTTTAAGTTGTTTGTTGGTTTTAGAATTGATAGAAGGTGTTTAAGTTTGTTTTAAGGAGAGTACAGAGATTACCCGAATCATGTGGTGGAATCATTTGGGGATTTTCATCTATGGTTTGGAACTTAGATAGGGAAAAATTGGTCACTACCTCCAAGTAGAGAGTTGTGATGAATTGTAACACCAGGGAGAGTGAATGCAGGCATATATTATAGAAGTTATTAAGGTTAAATAAAAATCTGTGGTTCCGGGTAGAGAGTTTGACAGATTGAGATATTTTGGGCTAAAGTCCTGGTTTAATGTGTTGCTTAATGATACTGGAATTGATAAAAGGTATTTGGTTTGTTTTATGAATTACCCCGCTAAAGGCCATATGGCTCATTGATGCCAGCTAGCGAGGGTTTGTGGTTACTTTTGATATCTACCACAACAGGAAGCTCGAATTCTCTTAACATGGGCTCCACGGGAACTTTGGGATAATTTCCTGATATCACAGAGTACAAAAGCCTATCAGGCTCATTGTTTAGCTTACTTCCTTTTTAAAAAATTGTTTAGTCTTCATGATGGGTGTGACTTTGAGTTTTATGGTTATATTATTACTCTGGGAGAGAGTGCAAGATACAAGCTTTTCTAGTTTCAGACTAAGGAACACAGTATTTTGGGAGAAAGATTTTATCTTTGTGCTTTTAAAAAGTGTGATTAGGCTCTGGAAACCTCACAGAGTCATACTGATCAGATTTGATAGAGGTAGACCACCTGAAAAATTTATTCAGGAGAAACAAACACAAAGATATCTCAATTCTAAACTTTTGTCTTGTGAGTTGTATTTTACAGAATGTGCCTACTTGGAATCCTGGTCTCAAGAACTTTCAGCTGGGTCCAGTCAGGACGTATCCTGCTACAGCATTTGCTTCATTCTTCCTACCCCCTACCCCTAAGGATATCTCAACGCCCACGTACACCTTGAAGAAGTTATGGAGGAGTCGTCGCCCCAATTCCCTGGACTTTGGGGGGCTGAAAGTGGTTATTCTAAAGTTGTTTTTATGAGGTACTTAAAAATGGTTGTAATTTAACAGGGAGGAATTAGGTAGATTGAGTTATACAGTCGTAATCTTATTTGTTAACTAAGCTAAAATCATATCTTTGTTTTGATATAGAATTTATTTGTTAAAAGAGATTAAAAGTACAAGGTTTAGAGCCAGTCATTCTATTGATGTCATTACAAACTTCTGAGTTGATTACACATGTGAGTTAAGGGCCAAATAGCAAACATATTACTGACTTTGTGAGAGAACTTTCAAGATATTATTAAGATATAAAGACAACAGTCCAGATTGTCTTATATAGATAGATGGTTTTCAAAAACTTCAGAAATCCACAAAATTTGAGATTTAAAGTTATTTATCTTTTGTTGAGACATATCTGCTCCTAACAGTTCCCCTTTGGTGAATTTAACGAAGAATTTGAACATCTCTACATCCAGCTGAGGCAATACTTTGTGGCTAGGCAGCCACTGGACAAAACTGCCTGTTTCATCTACAGACTAATAATGTCCAGAAAAGGACAAATTATGCAGAATAGTTGACTGATAAACCCTGCCAAGACAGGGTGATCAGCCCTTCAAAATCTGCATTTCAAGAGTCTGTCAGTTGATTTTGGGCCAGAAGGCTGAAGACTTGCGCTCACATGTTGCTAACAGGGGACTGTGCTAGTGGAGATTTTTCTCTACAACCTCTCAGTTCTAGAAGCCGTGTTAGGCTTCCTATGTGTATAGATATTTTGTCATTTTTAGATTTCTGATGGAGTTGAAGACTGATTATAGTCTCATAGCCTATCAGGCTATAAGACTCTGAAAATACATATTTTATTAGATAGTTATCAGATAGTATACAAGCTAGCCAAGATATATTATAGATTTTAAGCCTTTCTTAAGCTGGAATGGATAACTAAATGTTCTGTTTAACTGATAGAGTGATGGACGGGGTGTTGAGAATATCATATGCTTTATAAATTGTATAATGGTAATAATTGTACTCAATTTATATATAAGTGAAAAGGCTTTTTAACTGAACAAAAAGGGGAAAATATTGTGGTTTGGCCTGGAGTTATCTGTATTTTGATGTTAATTCCACTGCCCCAAGGACAGCTGCCTAGTCACTACTCAGGAATCAGGTGACTTCACCAGAACCTTCTCCCCATTGAATTTGTAAAGTACAGGTGAGGGGCAGGTAGAGGATAGAAGGAGGCCTGTCATTGGAGGAGAAGGAAGGATGGGCGGGAGAGATGTTTGAAGGAGGAGGAGGAGACTAGGACAGGTAGAGGGGAGAAGCCATGGCAGGTCATGTTAAGATTCTGCTCTGTGTATTTACAGGTTGTTATCAATGTTCCTAAGGGATGGATGGTACCGGGCTTTGTATGTTTAAGTGGGCAATTATATCTTACCAATTGGGTCAAAAAAATAATTATTTATAAAATCCTTAAATTTACATAAGTTCTATGAATTCCAGATCATTTGTTCCAATCCCTGCTTCCTTAAAACAGAAACTAAACACAAAGCAAAAGCACATTTCCGTACAGGTTTACACAGCTTGTTCTTCACGGGCAGTTGGGAGTAGCTCTTGTGGTTTCCTGGTACAGCCTGTCAGCAGCCCTCAGTAACTGTTTTCATGTAAGAACAGAAAGATAAGACACACTACTAAGGTTGAAATGATTTTTTATGAAGTTTTTACTTTTATTCATATAAAGCAGCCAGCTCTCTCTAGTATCTCTCTAGGCATTGTCACAGCCAATCCTACAAGTGACTAGGAAAAAAACTACTAACTTTTTGTATCTTGTACATCAACTTTTAATTCTCTAATCTTTATTCCATCATCCTACTTATTCAATAGCCTAATATACTCTCCTTCACATACTATTTTTTCTAGATATATGCAAGTTTTATTCTATAATAAATCAATCATTTGCTTGTATTTTATAGACTCGTCTTTTCTATCCATGCCTTTTCTTCCTGAGACCACTTTACCTCTCTATCCTTGATGTCCCCACGTTCATCCTGGCTGATTAATGCAGCAGGCATTGGACCGGAGAGTACACATAACTCCTCATGATTCCAAATTCACATTGATCTCTGGCAGAGAACACTTTCTACAAAGGAGAATGTAGGCTTTTGGCCTTTGTGGGTATGTTGTCTAGATCCTTTCCCATGTCCCTAAAGGCAAAGGACAAGGTCTGTTCCTGCCATCCACAGCCTCATGACCACCTCCATTCCTCATCGCTGAGAAGGACATCTGCTTCTTTATTATGGAGTTATTTGCTCAATGAGTAATGGGGGAAGTATACTCCCCAGAAACAGAGATTGTAAGTAAAGTAGTACAGACAATAGATCGATTTCAGGTCAACAATGTCATAAGTACACGTGGGGCTTATGTGGATCAATGGGCTGGTGATGGATGATCCAGGGGCAGGAACTGGGTCAGAACTGCCCTACTCAGCCATGTCAGACCCTCATGCCTTTCCTCATGAATCAATACAGCTAACCCACGGGTCTTCTAAGATTAGATGTTTGTTCACATTGTACAACAGAGGCCAAAAAGCAGCACTAACTAAACAGAGATGAAAACATAATTCCCAGGTTTGGGGATGGTTGCACTCAATCCTGTGCTAAACCAAATGGAAAAACGGAACCAGGGAACTGGAAGAGGTCAGAGCACAGGCCAAGTACCGGAGAAGGTGTGTTTAGTAAAATTACACACAACATTATTTATTTTCCTATTTCCAGATTAGTTCAGAGAGTTTGATGAGCTGCTGTGTTGGGTGTGGTGAATTCTTCCTTTGTGGAGCTTGTTTATCAGCAAGGAGGATACTTTTCATCTTTCTTCCTGCAAAACTTTCCACTAAGAACTTTCTGCAGTGCCGACTTGTTCATCATGAGCTGCATTAGATTGTACTTTCTGGAAATACTTTTATTTTTCCATCACTTTTGAAAGAAAACGTAGCAGGGTATAACATTCTTGGTTCAAAGTTGCTCATTTTCAGAGCTTGAAATATTCCACATCTTTCCATACTTTGTGGTTGCTAACAAAGGGTCTGGGATAATTCTGCTGTTTCTATCTTTTTATGTGAATTGGTGTTTTCGATGCTTCCTTTAGTATTGTTTCTTTGTTTTTTATATTTGACATCCACATTGTATATTTCCATACTCCTATTTGATGTTCTACATACCTCTTCTTTTTGGAAGCCTACTTCTTTCTTTAAATTCCATGTAATCTCTCTAATTAGTTGATCTTTTGCATTGAATTTTAAATCTGATTCTTCTACACTGTGAATTCTTTTTTTGTTTTGTTTTTGTTTTTTTTTTTTGTTTGTTTTTTCTTTTTTTCATCTTTATTGACTTGGGTATTTCTTATTTACATTTCTATTGTTCTTCCCATTCCTGGTTTCTGGGCCAACATCCCCATAACCCCTCCACGTCCCCTTCTCTATGGGCATTCCCCTCTCCATCCTCCCCCCATTACCACCCTCCCCCCAACAATCACGTTCACTGGGGATTCAGTCTTGGCAGGACAAAGGGCTTCCCCTTCCACTGGTGCTCTTACTAGGCTGTTCAATGCTACCTGTGAGGTTGGAGCCCAGGGTCAGTTCATGTCTAGTCTTTGGGTAGTGGCTTAGTCCCTGGAAGCTCTGGTTGGTTGGCATTGTTGTTCATATGGGGTCTCAAGCCCCTTCAAGCTCTTTCAGTCCTTTCTCTAATTCCTTCAACGCGGTCCCATTCTCAGTTCAGTGGTATAATGATGGCATTCGCCTATGTATTTGCTGTATTCTGGCTGTGTCTCTCAGGAGAGATCTACATCCAGTTCCTGTTGGCCTGCACTTCTTTGCTTCATCCACCTTATCTAGTTTGGTGACTGTATATGTATGGGCCACATGTGGGGCAGGCCATGACTGGGTGTTCCTTCTGCCTCTGTTCTAAACTTTGCCTTCCTATTCCCTGCCAAGGGTATTCTTGTTCCCCTGTTAAAGAAGGAATGAAGCATTCGAATTTTGGTCATCCCTCTTGAGTTTCATGTGTTCTGTGCATCTTGGATAATTTGAGCATTTGGGCTAATAGCCACTTATCAATGAGTGCATACCATATGTGTTTTCCTGTGATTGGGTTACCTCACTCAGGATGATATTTTCCAGTTCCATCCATTTGCCTATGAATTTCATAAAGGTGTTGTTTTTGATAGTTGAGTAATATTCCATTGTGTAGATGTACCACATTTTCTGTATCCATTTCTCTGTTGAAGGGTTCTTTCCAGTTTCTGGCTATTATAAATAAGGCTGCTATGAACATAGTGCAGCATGTGTCTTTGTTATATGTTGGGGCATCTTTTGGGTACATGCCCAAGACAGGTATAACTGGGTCCTCAGAAAGTTCAATGTCCAATTTTCTGAGGAACCTCCAGACTGATTCCAGAGTGGTTGTACCAGTCTGCAATTCCACCAAAAATGAAGGAGCATTTCTCTTTATCCATATCCTCTCCAGCATCTACTGTTGCCGGATTTTTTTGATCTTAGCCATTCTGAATGATATGAGGTGGAATCACAGGGTTGTTTTGATTTGCATTTCCCTTATGACTAAAGATTTTTAAAATTTCTTTAGGTGCTTCTCAGCCATTCAGCATTCCTCAGCTGTGAATTCCTTGTTTAGCTCTGAACCCCATTTTTAATAGTGTTATTTGTCTCCCTGCAGTCTAACTTCGTGAGTTCTTTGTATATTTTGGATAAAAGCCCTCTATCATTTGTAGAATTTGAATTCTCTCATATAGGGACAGGTAACTGTTGTGGTGTAGGTTTTTTATATATATGTATCATTTCCTTGTACTTTATACATCTGTTAAAGTGCACATGTTTTCACATCTAATGTTGTTTATAACCAATGTTAATACCCTCAAGCAGTATAACCCATGGAGCAATTACTTCATTCGATGATCCTTTGACCTCCCAACCCCACCCTCATCCCTTGTTACCATGCTTGCTTAGTTGCACTACCCCTCTAGCCTATTTAGTCTTTTCTTTTGATACTTCAATCCCACCCATAATTTTCACTACAAATAACACCTCTTGTTTAAAAAAAGTAAAAGGGGGAATTGTGGGGCAGCAGGCAATGAAAGGTGCCCTGATTCCTGAAGGAGATAAGTCTAATCCAAGGGACACCCTAAAAGGGACAGCAGGTGCATTACCAGTATCCCAGAATATCTGGGCCTCACATAGCTGCACCCCCAAAGTTCCCTGTAGAGAGTTTTGAAACAGACCAGTCATGTAGGGCTATGCCTCAAGCCCCTTCTCCACAGGTGAGGAAGTGACCACAGGTTACATAGGCTCAAAACAATGCCCTAAGCACCTCCTCCACAGGTTAAGATGTGAATACAGGCCATGTAGGCTCAAGACAGATCAGGACAAAAAAAAAAAAAAAAAAACAGGACCATGCCTCTAAATATGTAGATGAGGTCTTTCCAAGCTCTCAGACCAAAGCAATAGGAAGTACCTGTTGTCAGAACCTCACCCATTCAAAAAATTTTATTAAGGTGTCCTGTTCAAAATTACAGGTGTGCAGGAACTATTCCATCTTCTGAGAGTTTCTGTCATAAGAGCTGTAACAATGAAGCTTGGGAAAGAGATCTGCTTGGGAAAGAGATTTGCTCTCCCTGATATCATTGCCTCCAGAAGCTCCCCTGCACCCCTTGTCAGCTAGTAAGACCCTGCTGTCTCAACCCAAGCAACCTAAGAGGCAGACTCAGTGGAAAGGAGCAGAACCAGCAGCAGGGGCTAAAAAAGCTGTTCCCCCTCCCTGCCTGAGTTCTCTCCCCCTTTTCCCAAACAATATCCCTAGTCAAGGAAGAGATCTCTATGGGAGAACCCAAGGTGACAGAGTCCTACACACTTGTTCCTCAAGTTCTGCACAGTTAATTTAATTATAATGTTTTTCTTTCACTAACACATGCAACAAGTATTTATCAATATTACTGAAGACATTGACATGAAGATTTTAGAGGGCATGAGGGCCGGGTACTCACAGAGAAGCAAGGTTGAAAAGGATAACCTTATCTGATTTTTTATTCAATTTCATTTATCAACCATTCTTATTTTACTCCTATATTCTGCTGTTTTTATTACAGGAATTTTAGTCACATAGGGATGCCTCCTCAAGGAAAGAGAAAGAAACCAAATATTTACACCCCATTGGAAAGAGGAGAGTGGAGGTTCTTAACAAACTGCTGAGTTTTTTGCTATCTGTGTGGACAAAAATGCACCCTATACCCAGGATGATTATATTTAGGATTGAGAGTTCATCTTGGTGGATTTTTTCCTTTGATGAATATGAAGTGTCCTTCCTTATCTTTTTTGATGACTTTTTGGTTGAAAATCGATTTTATTTGATATTAGAATGGCTACTCCAGCTTGCTCCTTCAGACCATTAGCTTGGAATGTTGTTTTCCAGTCTTTTGCTCTGAGGTAGTGTCTGTCTTTGTATCTGAGGTATATTTCCTGTAGGCAGCAAAATGCTGCGTCCTCATTATCTATCTAGTTTTTAATC
>NC_046160.1:120585005-120599598 GCF_011064425.1 Rattus rattus | reverse complement strand
CTGCTGCGGGCCAGGATCCCTTGGTGTGGGACTCCAGTGACCTGGACGTGCCCTGGTCCTAGAGGATTCTGCCTCTGTTGTCCACGATTCCTGGGCAAGTCACTTGCAGCAAATAAGTGTAGTCTTACCTGTGGTCCCAAGGCTCAAGTTCGCTCGCGGGGTTCTGCCCACGGGCTCTCCGCGGTGGCAGCAACCAGGAAGATCTCCATATTTATTTTTCTACTTGTAACAATTTTTCATACAGTTTTATGCTTTCTTGGAAATCTGGGATTATTCCTTCCTCTTTATACTGTTTATAGAGCATGAATTACATGCTGTGAATAAAGTTGTATGTGTAAATGACTATACAATAAAGTGTAGAGTCCTTTGAGAATATGTTTGTAGCATTATAGCTTGGACAAAACAAAATGTTATTTATTTATTTATTTATTTATTTATTTATTTATTTATTTGTGAATTTTCATAGGCAAGACTTTATCCTAGGTAAGTGTGGTCAAAAGTCCATGTTAAAATTGATAAAGGTTCTAATAGATCTTGGTCGTATTGCTAATAGTTATGTTTTCATGCTGCCTTATAAATATTTATGTTATACCTAGTATATTGTCTGAGCCTTGATCACAGAAGATCATATTTGCTGTGTGTAAAGATTGATACATACATTCATGAGTGTTCAGACTGTTGAGATTGACAGAGAACTCAGCCACAGATAAGTAATGGTATCAATCTCTCACCCAGAAATCAAGGGCCATCATAAAACAGGGAAAAGAACAGATGTAAGAATGGGATCAAAGGAGATTGAATTCTTTCTCCAGGGATTTCACTGTTCTTAGTGCACTCATGAACTCTCAGTAGCTATGCTAACCTACATAAGACACACTAATTAAACCAGGGAATATTACTACATGAGAGATTTTGAAATGACTGAGCAGGTAAAGATGTCTACTGGCATGCTTAACAATATCAGGTAAATGCCTTAGAACTGAATGACTTAAGTCACCCTCTGAGTTTAATATATCCACCTTGGTGCATATATACCCTGAACTCACCACTAAAAGTAATGTAACAATTAAAAAATACAACATGGATGGGGAGGAATACTTGAGGGCCCATATCAGGCTGAAGATCTTTTGAAATCTGATGACTGATGGGTAAAATATATTCACATTTTTGGGGGAAGATTTCTGGAGGTTGACTCTTTACTAGTGATAATCCTATCAATGTGTATATAGGTAGCACTAATTAAAATCACTGTGTTATTAGGTAATGAAACAGAAGAAGTAGGATATTGGGAAACGGACTTATTGGAAGAGCCCAAAGGGAACTATAGGGACCTAGTGGTGATAGATTGTTGTGTGAGTTCTGAGAGTGATGGTAGATTATAGCATATTTCATTCATGATTGAAAATTTCAAAGAATAGAAATGCTTATAAAATACAGAAATAATTATATACAAATTTTTATATGTGTATTTTGTACACTGCATATTTCTGATGATACCTTTGTCCCTCCTATTTTGCCTTTATTCTACTAGAGAATTTTATGGGTACAATATCATGTATTTGCATAAATAGTTGTAAATAACTGAAATTTTTAAGAGCTGCTAATGAGAGTCTCATTTAATGTCTGTGATTTTGAGATTGTCTTCATTAATATAATTATCACGAATTACATTCATTTTTCAAAAAGCAATGTTAATTTCTTATTTATTTATGGTAAAAAAATTCTGTCATGTGTGTGTGTGTGTACAATTATTTATATATATATATTTATATTTATATATAATACTGCCTTACTGACAAAATCATTTCTTGATCCAACTATAGCTTTTTGCTATAATTTAGTTATGAGAATCCTCCTGAAATAATCATTGATAAGTACACACTTTTGAAGCACATTTAGTCATTTTATTAAATTTTGAAGCATACAGCCTGTTGGAAAGGCAAATATTCATTGCATTTATGAGAAAGTAGACAATAAAGCTATAAAAATTATTTGATATTGGAATTTTCCATTATTATAATCATCTTCATCATCTTTATCATCACCACAGTCATTACCACAATCATCAGCACCATCATCATCTCCATATCATCACCACAACCACCACTACTATCACCACTACTATCACCACCACTATCATCATCATCATCATCATCATTCTCATCATGGTCGTCGTTGTCATCATCATCATCATCATCATCATCATCATCATCATCCATAGAGCGTTGTCTGTAAATCAATGTGTTAACATATCTCAGAATGGAACAACAGATACAGGTCAAAAATTGATTGAGAGATTTGTCCCTGTAGTTACAAGTCCAGCATCTGTCCCGGGTTCATAAACAGTAATTGGGATGCACTTTCTCAGAGAGGAATAGGATTTGAACCTGAGCATTCTGCTGCCTGACCCATGTGCCTTTCAGTCCTTCCTCTTCAGAGTTGTTCTCCAGATAGACTAGGTGCTTATGTAATAAGTCTCTTGTCCATGAATATGCAAATTATCTGAGTCTGTGGCAGTAAATAAAGGGGTGTTCACACATTGATAACAACATATGATCAGTGTCCTCTCCACAGTCCCTGAACACAATGACTCTATCCATGGAATGGGGCTGGGTCTTTCTCTTCCTCTTGTCAGTTACTGCAGGTAAGGGGCTCATCATTTAGAAATATGAAAAGAAAGCAGGGTCTGAGATGGCACTGACATTCACTGACTTTTCCTCCACAGGAGTCAACTCTGAGGTCCAGCTGCATCAGTCTGGAGCTGAGCTGGTGAAGCCTGGGGTTTCAGTGAAAATTTCCTGCAAGGCTTCTGGCTACAGCTTCACCAGCTACGGTATGCACTGGGTAAAGCAGAGGCCTGGACAGAGCCTTGAGTGGATTGGAGGTATTAATACGGAAAGTGGAGGTACTAGCTACAATGAGAAGTTCAAGGGCAAGGCCACACTGACTGTAGACAAATCCTCCAGCACAGCCTTCATGCAACTTGGCAGCCTGACACCTGAGGACACTGCGGTCTATTACTGTGCAAGACACAGCATTGTAACCACATGCTGAGTGTGTCAAAAACTCTCAAGGAACAGGAAGCTGTGCTAGGCCTGAGATGACTGAAAGAATAACCTTTAGACGTGCTCAAAAATAGTACTTTTGAATGTCCATTTATTTCTTCCTCACAATCTTATATTGCCTTTGTCACGTCCAGGAAAATTGCAATGCTGATTTAGGATAAACCCATAGTACACAATACCTTACCATAGTCTTCACCAGTGACCAGCTCCATTGACCTATTTCTTATTCAACAAAACAACAAAAAAGGGAAACATACAATGTATTAGTTTCTTTTTGTTCTAGAGCTTTTATGTGTGCTGTCAAGGAGCTAAGGTATGCTCTGTACAGTTTCTATTTGGAGGCACTCAAAGCTATGAGTTTTCTTCTTAGCACTGCTATCATTGTGTCCCACAAGTTTGGGTATGCTGTGCTTCATTTTCATTAAATTGTAAAACGTCTTTAATTTCTTTTTTTATTTCTTCCTTGACCAAGTTATCTATGTGTATAGCATTGTTCAATGTCCATGTATATGTGGGCTTTCTGTTGTTTTTGTTGTTATTGAAGACAAATCTTAATCTGTGATGGTCTGATAGAACACATGGGTTTATTTCTATCTTTCTGTATTTGAGGCCTGTTTTGTGACTGATTATATGGTCAATTTTGGAGAAGGTACCATGAGGTGCTGAAAATAAGGTACATTCTTTGTTTTAGGATGAAATATTCTATAAATATTGGTTAAATCCATTTATTTCATAACTTCCATTTGTTTCTCTGTGTCTCTTTTTAGTTTTTTTCATGATCTGTTCATTGGTGAAAGTGGGGTGTTGAAATCTCCCACTATCATTGTGTGAGTTGCAATGTGTGCTATGAGCTTTAGTAAGGTTTCTTTCATGAATGTAGGTTCCCGTGCATTTGGAGCATAGATATTCAGGATTGACAGTTCATCTTGGATTTTTTTTGCCAGATATGATAAATTTTGGTTGAAAACCCATTATATTTGATATTAGAATGGATACTCTAGCTTGCTTCTTGGGACCATTTGCTTGGAAACAATTTTCCATCTTTTAACTCTGAGGTAGTGTCTGTTTTTGTCACTGAGGTATATTTACTGTATGCAGCAAAATGCTGGGTCCTCTTTCTGTATTTAGTCTGTTAATCTATGTAGTTATATTGGGTAATTGAGTCCAAAGATGTTTTGTTGCGCTTTCCTGTAATTCTTTAAAGATTTCTGTGTTTCCTCTTTAAGGGCTTCAACTTGCCTACCTGTGTTGTCCTGTATTTTTTTTAATCTTTACTAACTTGAGTATTGCTTATTTACATTTTGATTGTTAGTCCCCTTCCTGGTTTCGAGCCCAACATCCCCGTAACCTCTCCCCCTCCTCTTCTATATGGGCTTCCCCTCTACATCCTCCCCCATTACCACCCTCCCCCCAACAAGCACATTCACTGGGGGTTCAGTCTTGGCAGGACCAAGGGCTTCCCCTTCCACTGGTGCTCTTACTAGGCTATTCATTGCTACCTATGTGGTTGGAGCCCAGGGTCAGTCCATGTATAGTCTTTGGGTAGTGGCTTAGTCCCTGGAAACTCTGGTTGGTTGGCATTGTTATTCATATGGGGTCCCAAGCCCCTTCAAGCTCTTCCAGTCCTTTCTCTGATTCCTTCAACAGGGGTCCCACTCTCAGTTCAGTGGTTTGCTGCTGGCATTTGTCTATGTATTTGCTGTATTCTGGGTATGTCTCTCAGGAGAGATCCACATCCGGTTCCTGTCAGCCTGTGTCGAGCGCCCAATGTCTCGCCAGCAAGAACGACGAGCGGCAACAGGATTCTTCTGCGAGCAAGCCTTCACTGTGTTACAGCTCTTCTTAGTGTTACAGCTCTTCTTAGTGTTACAGCTCTTCTTAGTGTTACAACTCTTAGTGTTACAGCTCTCTTGAACAGGGACCCCGAGCAGCAAAATCTCTCGACTTATATAGACAACAGTATGCTAATTATCTCTCAGGGATTGGTGGGGCTTGGATCACTCCACTACTTGTCCTCCAGGGATTGGTGGAGAATGAATCACCTCATTAGCATATTAACGGTCAACTGACACCTGGTGCATAAACCGCACATGTGCAGTACCGCTGTTCACCACTAGAGGGAGCCCTAGCAAGGGGACAAGCCTGCACATGCGCAGTAAGTCGTTTATATCCAGACAAGGCTGGATGTCGGCGCCATCTTTGTTTCGCCGCGCCGCTCTCTACAAGTCTGCACTTCTTTGCTTCATCCATATTATCTATTTTTATGGCTGTATATGTATGTATATGTACATGTGGAACAGGCTCTGTGGGTGTTCCTTCTGCCTCGGTTCTAAACTTTGCCTCCCTGATTCCCTGTCAACGGTATTCTTGTTCCTCTTTTAAAGTAGGAGTGAACCATTTGCATTTTGGTCATCCTTCTTGAGTTTCATGTGTTCTGTGCATCTAGGATAATTCAAGAATTTGGGCTAATAGCCACTTATCAATGAGTGCACACCATGTGTGTTTTTCTGTGATTGGGTTACCTCACTCAGGATGATATTTTCCAGTTCCATCCATGTGCCTGTGAATTTCATAAAGTCATTGTGAAAGGCTGGATGTCGGCGCCATCTTTGTTTCGCCACGCCGCTCTCTACATCTCCCCCTTTTTTGTTTAATAAAATGACTGGTCTAGATCTGGGTGTCACGTCAATCTTGTCATTGCTCCTGTCTTAGGTCGTTCTCATCCAAACTCAGCCTTACCCGTCATAGAGTTACCCTATCGCCACCAGGCCCGGAAGTGGGTTGGTCCGAGTTAGGGAAAGTTGCCCGTCCCTGGATACAATGACTCACATGACTGTGACAAAATGATCTAGGGTGAACTCTTGATCTTTCAAAGAGGCAGCCATATGTTGGGAGAAGCATCCTTTTTGATGGTGGTCATAGCCTGGTAAACAACCACTTTGTGTCTGGCATGTTCTCTTTTTAAACGGCCAATAAGCCAGAGACCTACTCTGCATCCCAGGAGGACAATAGCTCCCCGGGACAAACATGCCCGCCCACTCCTTAAAAAGGGAGAAAGCATTGGTAACCCATGAGGCAAAGTCTTCAACTGTGATGGGGTCCAGTGTACTGCTATGAGTTTTCCTCTTAGCACAGCTTTCATTGTGTCCCATAAGTTTGGGTATGTTGTACCTTCATTTTCATTAAATTCTTAGAAGTCTTTAATTTCTTTCTGCATTTTTTCCTTGACCAGGTTATCATTGAGTGGAGCCTTGTTCAGCTTCCATGTATATGTGGGCTTTCTTTCCTTATTGTTATTGAAGATCAGCTTTAGCCCATGGTGGTCTGATAGGACGCATCGGATTATTTCTATCTTTCTGTATTTGTTGAGGCCTGTTTTATGACCAATTATATGGTCAGTTTTGGAGAAAGTATCATGAGGTGGTGATTAGAATGTATATCCTTTTGCTTTAGGATAAATGTTCTATAAATATCTGGTAAGTCCATTTGGTTCATGACTTCTCTTAGTCTGTCTGTGTCTCTGTTTAATTTCTGTTTCCATGATCTTTCCATTGGTGAGAGTGGGGTGTTGAAATCTCCTACTATTATTGTGTGAGGTACAATGTGTGGTTTGAGCTTTAGTAAGGCTTCTCTTCTGCATGTAGCTGCTGTTGTATTTGGAGCATAGTTATTTAGGATTGAAAGTTCATCTTGCTGGATTTTTTCTTTGATGAATATGAAGTGTCCTTCCTTAACTTTTTTGATGACTTTTAGTTGAAAATTGATTTTATTCGATATTAGAATGGCTACTCTAGCTTGCTTCTTCAGACCATTTGCTTGGAAAGTTGTTTTCCAGCCTTTTACTCTGAGGTAGTGTCTGTCTTTGTCTCTGAGGTGTGTTTCCTGTAGGCAGCAGAATGCAGCTTCCTCATTGCTTATCCAGTTTGTTAATCTATGTCTTTTTATTGGAGACTTGAGACCATTGATATGGAGAGATATTAAGGAATAGTAATTATTGCTTCCTGTTATATTTATAATTTGATGTGAGTTTATGTTTGTGTGCTTTACTTCTCTTTATTTTGTTGCCAAAACGATTAGTTTCTTGCTTTTTCTAGGGTGTAGCTTGCCTCCTTTTGTTGGGCTTTATCATTTATTATCCTTTGTAGGGCTGGATTTGGAGAAAGATATTATGTAAATTTGGTTTTGTCATGAATATCTTGGTTTCTCCTTCTATGTTAATTGAGACTTTTGCAGGATACAGTAACCTGGGCTGGCATTTGTGTTCTCTTAGGGTCTATATGACATCTGTCCAGGATCTTCTGGCTTTCATAGTCTCTGGTGGGAAGTCTCGTGTGATTCTGATAGGTCTGCCTTTATATGTTGCTTGACCGTTTTCCCTTACTGCTTTTAATATTCTTTATTCCTTTAATATTCTTTATATTATGCATTTGGTGTTTTGACTATTAGGTGATGGGAGGATTTTCTTTTCTGGTCCAATCTATTTGGAGCTCTGAAGGCTTCTTGTACATTTATGGGCATCTCTTTCTTTAGGTTAGGGAAGTTTTCTTCTATGATTTTTTTGAAGATATTTACTGGTCCTTTGAGCTGGGATTCTTCACTCTCTTCTATACCTATTATCCTTAGGTTTGATCTTCTCATTGTGTGATGGATTTCCTGTATGTTTTTGACCAGTAGCTTTTTCTGTTTTACATTTTCTTTGACGATTGTTCTATGATTTGTATGGAATCTTCTGCTCCTGAGAATCTCTCTTCTATCTCTTGTATTCTGTTGGTGATGCTTGTATCTATGGCTCTTTGTCTCTTTCTTTGGTTTTCTATATCCAGGGTTGTTTCCCTTTGTGCTTTCTTTATTGCTCAATTTCCATTTTTAATTCCTTCAACTGTTTGATTGTGTTTTCCTGGAATTCTTTCAGGGATTTTTGTGATTCTTCTCTATAGGCTTCTACTTGTTTATTTATGTTTTCCTGTGTTTCTCTAAGTGAGTTCTCCATGTCTTTTTGATGTCCTTGAGCATCATAATCAAATGTGATTTTAAATCTATATCTTGCTTTTCTGGTGTGTTTGAATATTCAGTGTTTGCTTTGGTGGGAGAATTGGGCTCCGATGATGCCATGTAGTTTTGGTTTCTGTTGCCTGGGTTCCTGTGCTTGCCTCTTGCCATCATGTTGTCTCTGGTGTTACCTTGTTCTGCTATTTCTGAAGGTGGCTATACCTTCCTATATGCTTGTGTGTCAGGAGTGCTGTAGACCTGTTTTCTTGTTTTCTTTCAGCCGGTTGTGGTAACAGAGTGTTCTGCTTTCCGGCATGTAGTCTTTCCTGCCTGCTCTTCCTCAGTTGTTCCTGTGGGACTGTGGCTTGAGTCCACCATGCAGGTTGCTTGGAGCAGAAATTGTTGGTCTTATCTGTGGTCCCCCAGCTCATGTTGCTCGTGGGGCGCTACTTTTGAGCTCTCTGTGAGGGCGGCAACCAGGAGGGCCTGTTCTGCCTTTTTCCAGAGCCCAGTGCACCGGGTTCACAGATGGCATTAGGTATTTTCCTCTGGAGTCACAAATGTGAGCAGAATGTAGTCTCTTCTGGCCTCCCAGGCCTGTCTGCCTCTCTGCAGGTTTAGCTCTTTCTCCCATGGGATTTGGGTGGAGAGAGCTGTTGATTGGTCCCTTCAGGTCCAGGCGGTGTCTGACCATGGGGGACCTGCTGCTCCAGTAGCCCTGTCTTCTGGTTCCCAGAGGCCCTATACAGTTTCCTCTTGGGCCAGGGATGTGGACAGGGGTGGGCAGTATTGGAGTTCTCTCTATCTCTGCAGTCTCCGGAGTGTCCACTTGTCAGGGCGGTGAGCTCTCTCTCCCAGGGGGTTTGGGAGAAGGGAGTTGTGGGCCATTTTTTTTTGTCTTATTAGTCTTTTTAAGTGCATTTGGTTTCAGATTTTGTGGGGTTTTTTTGAGATTGCGCACGCGCGCGTGTGTGTGTGTGAGTGTGTGTGAAAAGAGAAATAGGATGAATAATAAGAATCGGGAGACAAAGAGATAGAAAGTGATTTTTGTTTTATGTTTTTGTTTGTGTTTCGTTAAAGAGAGAACAGAAAGGTATAATTTTGGCTTTGCAGCAAAGGAATGAAGATCTAGGAGTAGTTGGGAAGAGGAAAATTGTATTTAGTTTATATTGTTTAAAAATTTTTAAAGAACAAAGGTAATTTAAATTAAACTACCTGGCTAAAGGCCCCAAATCCTGTGTACTTCTTACTTTTCCCAAACTAGAACATCATGGAAAGAGAAAACATGCTGGTTTTTTTCTGGTGTGCTTATGCTCATCCTTAGTGCACAGTTTCCAGTCATTTCTGGTGAGTTGGCTGTCATCGTATTGACCCATCTCTTATCATTTCTCTTTTCCTGTACTGACAAAAATTAGGTAAGAATCTATGGATAGCAGTAAATGTTTCACCGCTCAGATATTTTCTTTTTAAAAATTTCTTTATTTTTATTATTCTCTCCATTTGTTTCATCTCAAATGATATCCCACTTCCCGGTAACACGTAAACAAAATGGTAGAGAAGATTTAATAGGACATGGGAGAAGTGGGCCTGTTCAGTAATAGTTCTTAATGGGGGTGGCCTGATTTTTGGCAGCAGTGAAGTCCTATGGCAAACACCAAACAACTCAGCAGTTGCAAACCAGTCCTGTAGGGAGGCAGACCCCAGGCACCTCTAGTTCAAACATGAAGAAACCAGAAGAAACCACAGCTTGCCTGAGGCTGCTGAAGCAGTAAGCAGTTGCAGGAATCTCAGAAGTTCTTTGGGGTAAGTTTCTCTCCATGTCAGCATTACTACAAGTTGATCTCAACAAAGCTATGGTAGGAAAACCAATACATGCCTGTTGTTAAAAGAATAATGATGTGGAGCAAACCAAACAAGGCTCAGTGCTTCACTTCCAATGTATGTGTGGTCATATTTGTACTCCTTCTTCAAAGGTCCTTTCATATGTTTGCTATATCAAAACATTCTTTCACCTGTGTCTGTTTCAGGAAATTTTTTTCATGTATTTGTTTTAGTAAGAGTCCTTTGTATAAATGTTATACTTTCCAGTTTAGTAATTTTCTGGGTCTCCTGAGTTTTTGAACAATTGGGTCTCTAAATCTTGTGCTTCCTCCTTGGGAGACTTTTCCTTTTGTTTATTTACCTTGTCCAACTTCAGTGTTTACTTTTAGTTAATTCTATTTCATTTTTCTCAGTTTTATTTTACCTTCTAGAACTTCATTCTTATAAAAGACAGGAAGTATGTGGATCCAGATAGGAGAAGAGGTGGGAGGGAAGAGAAAGGAGTAAAAGTAGGGAAAATATAATAAAAGTATGTATTTTATGAGCAAAGAGTTTATTCTTAATTAAAAAGGAAAGTATACAGTAAGAAAATCACACTATTGTAAATGACCCCATATATGTATAAGAAGTGAGAATGGTGCAATTCTTTCCTATTTTCTTGTTTTTTTTTTTTTCTTTTATATTGTCTAGGCATACAGATCTCTTAGGCTTCCAACAAGGAGCCCACCATACAGAAGGAGGACATGCAATTTATCACTTTGCTTTTAAAAATCATTCATGACCTGATCCTGCAGTTCTGACAGTGAAGCATAGCCCTGAATTTCCAGGTCCCATTGCTGAGTGATCAACACCAAACCCAGAACACTCAACAAGGGGTTGATGGTAAGGTGACATTATCTTATTCATTTTAAGTTTCCTAATTAAATTTTTATAGAATTTCATGTGAGTACTGTCACAGCAGATACTATATCTATAAATCTTTGCTGTACTGATGTTTGTGCCATGTGTTCTAGAACAATAATCAAGAACTCACACTGCACTGTGAGACATGTTTTCAAAGTACCTGATAAGGTAACTTATGTCCTTGAGGTTCAAGATCAGGTTTCCCCCTCCTTGATCCTCAACCTACTGAATCGTATGGCAGGCAGACCCAGTGGCTTTGATACTGCAGAAGTGCAAGAGCATCCTGATCCCTGGTGCAGGAGTGGACATCATTTAGGAATCTTCCCAACATAACCCCAGAGCTGATTACAGCGGAGTTGGTATTGATGATGGAGAGAAATTATCTGTATTTCAGGTTTCCCAGACAGTTATAGCACCTGTATTCATGTGTCTTTGAGAAAGGGCATGAATGTCATCCTTCCTGATATGATGGTTTTTGAACTTACAGCAACCACATACACCTGAAATTCTCACCATGTCAATATTTTCAGAAATTTGCTCTAACAGCTGCAGGACAACCCTGGTGGTGGTAATGGAAAGGCTGTACAGGTCCCAGGATATCCCAAGCCCCAGTTTTCAGCACAAAGTGTCTTGTTTGCCACAAAGGGACAAAGGGCAGGCGATAAGAGGAAAAGTCAGGAGATAAAGAATGAGGGAGAAGGGGAAGGGAACAAGGGAGAAGGAGGATTTGTTTTCAAGTAGTAAAGGAAGGACTTTCTCTGGATAGGGAGGAAACTGATGCAGCACACAGGAAAATGGCTTTTTATAAAAGTAAAATGGAATAACCTATTTTCTGATGAGGGGCTTATTTTTAATTGGCCATGTTATAATGGGAGATCCTAAGGAGTGCTTTACATTTATTTATGTATTTATGTATTTATTTATTTATTTTTCTATCCATGAATTCATTTATTCATCAATTCATTCTTTCATTTTATATCCTTATTTGTTGCCCCTCCCTCCTGGTTTACCCCATACAGTCCCTCTTCTGTTCTGTTCTCCTCTCCTCTGAGAGGGTGATGCCATATTGGATATCCCTGAACCCTCCTGCATCTACTCTTTGTAGGCTTTTGTGTATCCTCTCCTACTGAGGCCACACAAGGCAGTCTAGTCCTGGGAATACATTCTACAGATAGGCAAGAGCTTTAGGCATAGCCCCCACTCCAGTTGTTGGGGGACACTGAAGAAGACTGAACTGTACATGTGCTATATATGTGTTAGGGGCCTAGGTTGTGCCCATGTGTCCTCTTTGGTTGGTTCTCAGACTCTGAGAGCCCCTGTAACTATAGAGTGACTCTCATTGCAAATCTCTAGGATTCAGATATTTGTCTGGTTGGTCCTTTTAATTTTCTCTAGTCAGAATGTTCACTAAATATCCATTCTTGTTAATACAGGGTTATTACAGCACTATGTTCAAAATGGTTTCAGCTCTTAAGAGTCAGCCAGGTCCTGAGCTGGTGTAGCATTTCAGTTATTTATGTCAACATATTTAGTCCTGTGTACAGTTATTGTGTAAGTCATTTTACTTTGTCTATTATACAATGTAGGGTGAGTGATTTATACTCTGAACACAGGTTTTCTGCTCCATGTGTAGTCTAATGAGGACAGAAAAGAAGCTGTTATCTCCTGTCATTAACTTTTTAGAAATGGGAACTGCAAGAACTGGATCCAAATGACACCAAGGAAGAACCTGGCTTTGGGAGTGATACTATAGTAATACTGGCACAATGTAAACTCTCTGATGTATATGTCATTATCCCCATGTAATCTGGATCCATTTCTCCCTTCAACTGAGTTCCATGAACACTGAAGATACAGGGATAAATTATTTCTGAAGCCAGACTGCAACTTCCTTGTAAGCCATGGCAAACCTCCCTGTGTGGGTTTCATGAACAGCAGGGGGAGCAATGAGGCCAATAATCCCTATAGAGAGAGGAGGAGGGTGTGGAGGGGACAATGTCTCCACTGTGGCTTCCTTTCTTAAGTATAGTAACTGATCTGGCCTGCTGTGATTGACATGAGTTGTCTCCATGCTGGAATCCCATCAGGATTCTTTGTGAAATTCTTCACAGGAATTCTACCATAAAACTCTATGTTTAGGGAGTGGACTATTCTTACTGAAAAACAAACTCTCAGTGGTATATTTACCAGCATAGACACACACACACACACACACACACACACACGCACACACACACACACACACACACACACACACACACACACACAAATCACACCAGTGAAAATTACCACATTGTAGATCTTGAAATGGCTGAGCAAGTAAAGATATCTTCTCGTAAGCTTGCCAATATCAGGTAAATCTCTTGGGGATGATTTGGCAAATAGTCCCCTCAGGTTAGTAGATCCACTTTGGTGCATGTGTACCCTCGTCTCATCACAAAGTAATATAACATATTAAAAAAGTGAAACATTACAACAAGGATGTGAAGGAAACCTTGAGGGTACACACTAAGCAGAATTTTTGACATTTGATAACTGATGGGAAAAAGATATTCACTTTTGTGGCAGAAGATTTCTAGACATTCAATATTTACTAGTGATGACTCTATGTGTGTATGCATTGTACATTTACTTTCAGTCATTGTAGTGAGTTTTGAAATATATAACCTGTTGGAAAGGTAAATATTAATTCCATATATCTGAAAGAAGGTAATAAACTCTAAAAAGTATAGCCATTTTCAGAGTTTTCTATCATTTTCATCATCATCCCAAAACCATCTATAGAGCAATCTGATGATATTTTGCCACAGTGAAGCAACAGATTCATGGCAAAAATCTTTGGAGAGTTTAGACCCTAGAGTTACATCCACAGCATCGTCTCAGAGTGGAAGTGTATGGGATGCATTTACTCAGAGAGGATTAGAACTTGTACCTGAGCATCCTGTGGCCTGACCCATGTGCCTTTTAACTCCCTCTCCTCCAATTCTTCTCCAGCTGGACTAGGTTATTATGTAAAATTTCTCCTGCTCATTAATATGCAAATTACCTGAGTCTACAGCAGTAAATACAGGGAAGCCACACACTGAAAACAACCTATTATCAGTGTCCTCTCCACAATCCCTGAACACCCTGACTCTAACCATGGAATGGAGCTTGGTCTTCCCTTTCTCCTGTCCATAACTGCTGGTAATGGGCTCACAATTTCCAAATTTGAAGAAGAGACAGGGTCTGAGGTGACAATAATATCCATTCTGCCTTTCTCTGAACAGGTGTCCACTCTGAGGTAAAGCTGCAGCAGTCTGGAGATGAGCTGGTGAGGCCTGGGGCTTCAGTGAAGATCTCCTGCAAGGCTTCTGGGTACACTTTCACTGACTATCCCATGCACTGGGTAAAGCAGAATCCTGGACAGGGTCTGGAATGGATTGGAACTATTGTTCCTGGTTTTGATACTACTGACTATAATCAGAAGTTTAAGGGCAAGGCGACACTGACTGCAGACAAATCCTCCAACACAGCCTACATGGAACTCAGCAGATTGACATCTGAGGACTCTGCGGTCTATTACTGTGCAAGACACAGTGTTCTAACCACATCCTGAATGTGTCAAAAACTGAAGGAGCAGCAAGCTTCCATGGGACTGAGATGAATAAAAGTCTTTAGACTTGCTCTGAATAGTAATTTTGAATGTCCATTTATTTTCTCCTACTCACAGTCCTATAGTGCCCTTGTTATCTTTGTAAAAATCTATGAAATAAGTGATACTGCTTGGATAAACCTACAATTCACCATACCTTGTGAATCACTTCACCAGTTAT
>NC_046160.1:120466154-120584905 GCF_011064425.1 Rattus rattus | reverse complement strand
TATCTCAAAGAATCAAATGGATCTAGTTTAACTGCTGATATGGATTCACATTTCTGTGATGTTAAGTTGTGCCAATATTACTACAATATCTGTCTCTAAGATTAGTTCTTCCTTTGTGGCAGTGGGATCCAGCTCTAACAGTGCCCATTTCTGAAAAGGTAATGACAATAGATAAAAGACTTTTTTCCTATCTTCCTCAGGGTACATGTGGGGCATAGCACCTGTATTCAGAAGGGAAATCATTCAACATACACAGCTTTATAGACAAAGTAAAAGTGACATATACATTACTTATACACAGGAATGTCATAACTAAAATGCTCAACAGCTCAGGACCTGGCTGACACGTAAAAGCTGAAACAGTTTTGAACTAAGTGCTAAAGACTGTATTAAAATGAGTGGGTAATTAGTGTAACTTTTGCTTAGAGAAAATGAAAAGTACCATCCAGATTAGAGTTCTGAATCTTAGAGATCTGCAGTCAGAATCACACCCAAATTGCACGGACTAAAGGATGTAAAGTGCTAGACTGAGGCAACTTTCACTTATGTACCAGAGGACTGCCTTGTCTGGACTCAGTGGGAGAGGATGCACCTAATCCTTTACAAACTAGATGCCCTAGGGAAAGGAGATGCAGGAGCAATGAGGGGGTGAGAGTGGCACCCACTCAGAGGCAAAGGGGAGGGGTGATAGTGTGATACCTCTTTGAAGAAGGAAAGAGAAGGGAGCATCTTTTGAAATGTAATTAAATAAGATATATTTTAAAAAGGAAATAAAATGGAGAGATATCATCATTAACATGTAAAAGAACATCTGTAAACTTTGGTGGGAACGAAGGAAACATACTCCAGAAGAGTAGACAGCAGGAAACAATCAAATTCAGAGCTGACATTAATCAACTAGAAACTAAAGTAATAATAAAAGAATCAGGGAACCCAGAATCTGGTTCTTAGAAAAAAAATCCACATAACAGACAATCCAGAAGCCAAACTAATTAAAAGACAGAGATGGTATCCAAATAAACAACATTTTAAAAAGGCAATATACTGATAAATGCTGAAGAAATTTAAGAAAATATTAGGTGTTACTCCAAAAGCCTATGCTCCACAAAATTAAGAGTAAAAACAAACCTTCACTGCCTGCATGATTCCGAGGAGGTCTGTCCTAACCATGTACACAGGAGGACTACTCTATTCAGGAACACAAGGGTCCTGCACTAACTACATATAATGTACCTCCCAGGAGTCTGCTCTAATCAGGTCATACAGATTTGTTTTTTTTTTGTTTTTTTTTAAGATTTTTTATTGGATTTTTTATTTACATTTCAAATGTTATCCCTTTCCCAGTTTCTCATCCATAAACCCCCATCCCACTCTCTCTTCCCCTTCTTCTACAAGGGTGTTCTCCAATCCATTTATATGCCCATTCCAACCTCCCTCCTCTGACATTCCCTTACACAGGGGGGTGGGGGGTCGAGCCTTGTCATGAGCAAGGGCTTCTCCTACCACTGGTGCCCAGCAAGGCCATCCTCTGCTACATAGGCCACTGGAGCTATGGTTCTATCCATGTGTACTCTTTGGGTAGTGGTTTAATCCCTGGGATTTTTGTTCTTATGGATTGAAAACTCAGCTCCTTCAAAACTTTCTCTAACTCCTCCAGTGGAGAACCCTTTCTCAGTTCAATGGTTGGTTGCAGCCACCCACCTCTCTAATATTTTCCAGTTCCATCCATGTGCCTATGAATTTCATGGAGTTACTGTTTTTAATACTTCAGTAGTGCTCCATTGTCTAAATGAACAACATTCATTTTCTCTATCCATTCCTCCATTGAGAAATCTCAATTCGTTTCAGCTTCTGGCTACTTTAAATAAAGCTGCTATGAACAGAGTAGAGCATTTCATTGTGATATGTTGGAGGATCTTTTGGGTATAGTCCAGAAGTGGTATAGCTATGTACTCAGGGATTACTATGTACAATTTTCTGAGGAACCTCCAGACTGATTTCTAGAGTGGTATACCAGCTTGCCATCCCATCAACAATGAAGGAGTGTTCCTCTTTCTCCACATTCTTACCAGCATATGTTGTCAGCTTAGTCTTTTATTTGTTTGTTTGGTTGGTTGGTTTGGTTTGGTTTTCAATAATTTAATTTTTCTATGTTATATCCTAATCACAGCACTGGTCCTCACCTCCCAATCCCACCTTTATAATTCCCTCCTTCCCATTGTCCCCTTCTCTTCTTCTCAAAGAAGGAGGTCACCTTTGGGTACCACCCCATACAGTGACGTCTAGTCAAAGCAAGACTATATACATCCTCTCCCACTGATATTCAACTAGGCAGTCCAAGTGGGTGGAAGGAGATCCGATTAAAGGTAACAGAGACAGAGATGGCACTTGTACTTCTTGTTATGAATCCACATGTAAATCAATCTGGACAATTACTATAAATTAATAGGAGAACTAGAACCTGCATGCTCCTTACATGGTTGCCCAGGCTCTGTGAACCCACATGATCCCAGGTTAGTTGACACTCTGGGTCTTCATGCAGTATCCTTGACCCCTCCAGCTTATTCACTTTAATCCACTGCTATTGCACAAAACTTACTGAGTTCCACCTGATGTTTGGCTTTGGATCATTTCTTCTGCGTACATCTGCTGCTAGATGAAGCCTCTCAGAAGAGTTATGCTATGTTCCTTTTGCAAGCTTAGAATAGTACCATCAATAGTATAAAGGGGGGTTCAGATCATGGGATGGGTCTCAAGTAAGGGAAGACATTTGTTGGCACTTCCCACAGTAGTGCTTTTGACCATGTGAAGCGGAATCTCAGGGTTGTTTTGATTTACATTTCCCTGATGACTAAGGATGTTGAAATTTTATTTAGGTACTTCTGAGCCATTTAATATTCCTCAGTTGAGAATATTTTGTTTAGCTCAGAGATAGTAAAATAGAAATAAAATTAAAGCTGAGAAGTCATATAGTTGAAGCATAATATTTCAAACATGAAATGGAGGTAGGAATGGAGAATAAGATATTGATGTAGCATAAACCAAATTGAAGGGTGTTAAGAGGGTTAAAATGAAATCTAGAATATTCAGTGTGAGTAAAATTAAAAAAACATAGAGGATACAGAATGCATGCAGCATGAAAAAAAATTGGATGATATTTGGAGTGAAAAATTACATTGTGGAATAAAAAGCAATAAAACTTATAAATTGATTTCTAAACAAATATTCAAGAAATAATCAATAATTTATAGTTGTCTATATGCATTTTGGAATGTCTTTAAGCTGAAGGATTCATTTTCAGTTTAGAATATGGTGCGGGCTTATCAATTTTCTGTTAGATTATTTTTATCAAAAATAATACATTTAAGGAAAGTGTATGAAAAACTATTTATATGCAGACCTGAAGTTTGTCTCAGTGGTCTTTTTATGGTCATGTTCTATGGGTTATGTGAATTGCTCACATGCAGAGAGCTGAGCAGAAAGCCCAGAGGTGAGCTTTGTGTTTTATTTTAATATAGGAGTCTTTGAAAAGTGGTACCTGCATGGTAGGACAGTGTATTTCTCAAACAAACTGACTTCCAGACATAACAGGACTCACACACATGTGAAACTACAGAGACCGTGAGAACATACACAGGATATGCAAAGGCTCAACCCAAATGGAGACCCAGTGTTGAGTGAGGTACAGGCCACAGTTTCTCATCCTTAACCAAGAAGTTTCTGAAACTGACGGTTACATGCAAAGAAAATTATAGATTTCACCAAAGGAGCACTATTATGTTAATAAATCACACTTAAGAATGGATATCAGTGGAGAAGCTCAACACAAAATGAACACAACAATGTTGAGTAATTTTTCTTCTCATCCTTTTGGACATTGATTTGTCACATTTTTATTATAGAGATAAATGCTTATAGAGTCAAGCATGTGTGTGTGTGTGTGAAAGAGATTCTTCCTTTTTTGATTACTTAAACCTATTTTATGTTTTTTTTTTATTCTATAGAAAAATGACAGGATGTCTAGTTAGATGAATGGTGAAATTTATGGCAGGAGTTAAAAGAATATCAGTGAACAGAACACACTGTATAAGTTTTAATAATTATTTTTATTTCTTTTATTTTTTACAATCCAAGCATTGACACACTCCTAGTCAACCCTACCCAGTTCCTCATCCCATTTCTTCTTGCCCTTGTCTTCAAGAAGATTTCCCCCTCTACCCAGCATCCTAACTCCTCCGGACTTCAAGTATGTATCAGGTTAGGTGCATATTCTCCCACTGAAAACAGAGTTGGCAGTTCTCTGATGTATATGTGTCAGAGGGATCTGACCACCTCATGCATTCTGTCTGCTTGGTGCCTCAGTATTTGAGCAATCTCAGGGATCTGGATTTATTTATATTAAAAATACAAAATATACAAATCTTTGGAGTGTTTAACAGAGAATATTCACAGAGTTTGATCATGGAAACATTTTATGTCAGTCACAATATGTGCATGTAAATTAAGAAAGGAAAGCACAGAGGATACAATATCCACTCACTCCCACCACATCTCTCTGCTGGAGGTTCTGAGCCACATTGTGCCCCATCTTGGTTATGAACTCACCTTCACATTTTCAATTGCTTACACTAACATTGCCAGTCTAAATTGAGCAGTATCATATCCCTACAACTAGTTTTCTGGCATGACTCAGATGCAGGGAGTAATTGCACTTGTTTATATGAAAATGATGACTGTTCTCTCAAGCCTTTCAATTTAAGTTGTTTCTACATTATCATAAAGGATGCTCCAAATGTCCTCCTATTTCCTAGTGGCAGTTGGATCCAGGTCTAAAAGTTATCATTTATAGTGAGGTATAGACAAGAGAAACCAAAGAATCAGAAACCAAGACTACTTGTCATTATCAGTGCTCAGTTGTCTCACAAAAACAAATACTGGATATCCAAACAAACTACAAAAGCAAGATTTGGATTTAAAAATCACATTTCATGAGGATGATAGAGGACTTTAAGGAGGACATAAATAACTCCCTTAAAGAAATACAGGACAACATAGGTAAACAAGTAGGAGCCCTTAAACAGAAAACACAAACACCCCTTAAAGAATTACGGGGAAGCACAACCAAACAGGTGAAGGAATTGAATAAATCCATCCAGAATCTAAAAATGGAAATAGAAACAGTAAAGAAATCACAAACAGAGACAACTCTGGAGATAGAAAATCTAGGAAAGAGATCAGTATTTGTGCAATCTCAGGGATCTGGATTTATTTATATTAAAAATACAAAATATACAAATCTTTGGAGTGTTTAACAGAGAATATTCACAGAGTTTGAGCATGGAAATGTTACATGTCTATCACATAGAAGCAAGAATCACCAGCAGAATGTAAGAGATAGAAGAGAGAATATCAGGGCAGAAGACCATAGAAATCATTGACAAAAAAATAAAAAAAAATGCGAAACACAAAAATCTACTAACCCAAGACATCCAAGAAATCCAGTACACAGTGAGAAGATCAAACCTAACTGATAATAGGTATAGAAGAGAGAAAACATTCCCAACTTAAAGGTCCACTAAAATATCTTTAACAAAATTATAAAAGAAAACTTCCATAACGTAAAGAAAGAGATGCACATAAACATATGAGAAGCTGATAGAAAGAACTCCAAATAGATTGGACAGAAGAGAAATTATCCCAACCAAATAATAGTTAAAACACCAAATGCACAAAACAAAGAATATTAAAAGCAGTAAGGAAAACAGTCAAGCAACATATAAAGACAGACCTATTAGAATAACCCCAGACTTCTCAACGGAGACGGTGAAATCTAGAAGATTCTGGGGAGGTATCATACAGACCCTAAGAGAACACATATCCTGATCAAGGCTTTCACATCCAGCAAAACTCTCAATTACCATAAATGCAGAATACAAAATATTCAATGACAAAAACAAATTTACAAATATCTTTCCAAAAATCCAGCCCTACAAACAATAATATATGGAAAACTCCAAGATAAGGATTGAAAGTATATCCTAAAAAAAGCAAAAAAAAATAATAAAAATCTATTTGCAACAAACACAAAAGAAGAAAGCCACAGAAACATAATTCTAACAACAAAAATAGGAAACAATCATCACTATTTATTAAAATTCCTTAACACCGATGGACTTACTTCCTCAATGAAAAGAGAAAAACCAACAGATAGAAAGAGGACCCAGCATTTTGCTGCATACAGGAAATGTACCTCAGTGGCAAAAACAGAAATTATCTCAGAGTTAAAAGGTGGAAATTTTTTTCCAAGAAAAATGGTCCCAAGAAACAATCTGGACTATCCATTCTAATATCAAATGTAATCAACTTTCAACCAAAACTTATCAAAAAAGATACAGAATGACCCTTCATATGAAGCGAACAAAAAGTCCAACAAGATAAACTCTCAATCATCAACATCTATGCTCCAAATGCAAATACATTCATAAAAGAAACCATACTAAAGCTCAAAGCATACACTGTACCTCACACAATAATTGTGGGAGATTTCAACACCCCACCCTCATCATTGAACAGATCATGGAAACAGAAACCAAACATACATACAGAGAAATTAACAGAAGTTATGAAGCAAATAGATTTAGCAGATATTTATAGAACATTTCATTCTAAAACAAAAGACTGTGCCTTCTTTTTAGCACCTCATGGTCCCTTCTCCAAAATTGACCACATAATCGGTCACAAAACATAACTCAACAGATACAAGAAGATTGAAATAATCCCATGCAGCCTATAAGGCTACCACAGGTTAAGGCATGTCTTCAGTAACAATAAAAACAACAGAATTCCACATATACATGGACGTTGAACAATGCTATACTCATTGATAACTTGGTCTAGTAAGAAATAAAGAAAGAAATAAAAGACATTTTAAAATACTGAAAATGAATGCACAGCATACCCAAAATAATGCGACACAATGAGAGCACTGCTAAGAAGACAACACATAGCTCTGAGTGCCTCCAAATAGAAACTGTAGAGAGCATACATTAGTAGCTTAACATCACACCTAAAAGCTCTAGAATAAAAAGAAACTAATACACCATATGTTTCCAATTTTTGTTGTTTTGTTGAATAAGAAACAGGTCAATGGAAGTGGTCGCTGGTGAAGAGAATAACAAGGTATGGTGTACTGTGGGTTTATCCTAAATCAGGAAAACAATTTTCATAGAACTGCTCTTAAGAAAATGACAAAGGCAATATAAGATTGTGAGGAAGAAGCAATAAATGGATAATAAAAAATTACTCTTTCCAAGCAAGTCTAAAGGTTATTCTTTCTGTCATCTCAGCCCCAGCACAGCTTCCTCCTCCTTGAGAGTTTTTGACACACTCAGCATGTGGTTACAATGCTGTGTCTTGCACAGTAATAGACCGCAGAGTCGTCAGGTGTCAGGCTGCTGAGTTGCATGAAGGCTGTGCTGGAGGATTTGTCTACAGTCAGTGTGGCCTTGCCCTTGAACTTCTCATTGTAGCTAGTACCTCCACTTCCCGGATTAATAACTCCAATCCACTCAAGGCCCTGTCCAGGCCTCTGCTTTATCCAGCTTATATAGTAGCTGGTGAAGGTGTAGCCAGAAGCCTTGCAGGAAATCTTCACTGAAGAGCCAGGCTTTGCCAGCTCAGCTCCAGACTGCTGCAGCTGGACCTGGGAGTGGACTCCTATGGAGGAAATGTCAGAGTGGATGTCAGTGCCATCTCAGACCCTGTCTCCTTTACAGATTTCTAAATAATGAGCCCCTTACCTGCAGTTACTGACAGGAGGAAGAGAAAGACCCAGCTCCATTCCATGGTTATAGTCATTGTGTTCAGGGGAGGACTGATCATATGTTGCTTTCAATGTGTGGACATCCCTGTATTTACTCCCATAGACTCAGATAATTTGCATATTCATGATGAGGGAACTTATTACATAAGAACCTAGTCCAGCTGGAGAAAAACTGTGAAGAGGAAGGACTGAAAAGGCACATGGGTCAGGCAGCAGGAGGCTCAGGTCCAAATCCTATTCCTCTCTGAGGAAGTGCATCCCAGTCACTTTCTATGAACCGTGAACAAATATTACAATCAATTTTTGGTCTGTATCTTTTTGGCCTGTATCTGTTGATCCACTCTGTTATATTTTAACACATTGATTTACAGATAATGCTCTGTGATGATGAATGAAATGATGATGAGATGATGATGATGATGATGATGATGATGATGATGATAATGAGGATGGTGGTGATGATATGGATGGTGATGATCATGGTTGTGATCATTGTAATTATGATGAAGATGATGAAGATTATGATTATAATAATGGACAACTTCAAGAATATCCAATTTTTATACTTTTAGAGTTTACTTTCTCATATTTCTAACTAATATTTGTTTTTCCAACAGGTTATATGTTTCAAAAGTCAATGACTAAAATTAAATGTGCTTCAAAATCACTTAACTATCAAAGTTTATTGCAAGAGGATTCTCAATAAATTATAGCAATAAGCTAAAGGCATGTCAAGAAATGATTTTATCAGTAAGTCATGAACATATATATTATAAATTGTCCACACAGATTATACACACACAAACACACCCTCCACACGCCCCCGCATGTATATATATATATATACATATATATACATATATATAAAATCAGACTTTTGACCAGAAATAAATAAGAAATTAACACTGCTTTTTGAAAAATGAATGTAATTCGTGATAATTATATTAATGAAGACAATCTCAAAATCACAGACATTAAATGAGACTCTCATTAGCAGCTCTTAAAAATTTCAGTTATTTACAACTATTTATGCAAATACATGATATTGTACCCATAAAATTCTCTAGTAGAATAAAGGCAAAATAGGAGGGACAAGAGGTTTCATGAGAAATATGCAGTGTACAAAGTGCACATTTGAAAAATCTGTACATAAGTAAAGTTGTTATGTCTATATTTCATAAGGATTTTTATTCTTTGAACTTTCTCAAGCTTATATGAACTATGCTATAATCTACCACCACTCTCAGGACTCATACTACAATCTACCACTACTAGTCCCCATAGTTCCCCTTGGAGCCTTCCAATAAGTCCCTTTCCTAGCATCTTATTTCCTCTGTTTCATTATCTAATAACACAGTGAGTTTAATTAGTGCTACCTATATACACATTGATAGGATTATTGCTAGTAAAGTGTGAACCTGAGCAGAAATCTTCCCCCAAAAAGCAAATATATTTTGCCCATCGGTCATCAAATTTCAGAAGATATTCAGCCTGTTATGGGCCATCAAGGATTCCTCCACCTCCACGTTGTAATTTTTAATATTATTTTACTTCTAGCAGTGAGTTCCGGGTAAATGTGCACAAAGGTGGATATAGTAAACTCTGAGAGTGACTTAAATTATTCAAATCTAAGGCATTTACCTGATATTGCTAAGCATGCCAGTAGACATCTTTACCTGCTCACTCATTTTGAGGTCTCCTTTGTCATAATGTCCACTGGTTTGATTAGGTAAGTAAGTTTGTGTAGCTAAGTATAGCTACCTAGAGTTCATGTGTGCACTAAGAACATTGGAATCCCTGGAGATAGAATTTGATCTCCTTTGGCCCCATTTTAGTATCATACATCTGTTTCTTTCCCTGTTTTATGATGGCCCTTGATTTCTGTGTGAGGGATTGGTGTCATTACTTATCTCTGGCTGAGTCTCTTTCACTCTTAGCACTCTGAATACTCATGAATGTCTGCCTCAGTCTTTATACACAGCACATATGAGACTCTGTGATCAAAGCTCACAAAATATAGTGGGTATGAACATAAATATTTATAAGGCACCTTGACAACATAACTATTAACAATATGATCAAGGTCTACTAGAACCTATATCAACTTTAAACATAGGTTTTGACCACACTTACCTGGGATAATGTCTTTCCTATGAAATTCACCAATACATAAATCAATAACATTTTGTTCTGTCCCAGCAATAATGCTACAAACCTGTACTCAATTGACTCTACACCTTATTGTACAGACATTTACAAATACATATTTATTCACAGCATGTTACTCTTGCTCTCTGAACAGCATACAGTGGAAGGAATAATCCAAGATTTCCAACAAAGCATAAATAAAATGTGAAAAATTGGTACATGTAGATAAATGAAAGTGACTCAGTGGTAAAACAAATCATGTTAAGTGTCTGCCTGGAACTGGAAAAAATATACTGAAAAGATAGATCATCCATGTCCATAAAGCAGGTGATTCATGTTCTCACTCACATGTGTACAAAGATTTGAGTATTTTGTGTGGTATATTGAATTGTAGAAGCAGAGATACTAGAATTGGGACACTAAAGTTTGTAGATTACTATTTTATGATGGGTTTGCCTCTGAAATGCTTCCACAAGGAGCCTTGACTGGAGCCAGCACCAGAAGTGCAGGCATTTTAATATGAACTCTTCAATTCCATTTGTGGGACTTAAGTTTTGCCTATGTATCACAGTTACCGAGTTGTGGTTTGTGTGTGTGTGTGTGTGTGTGTGTGTGTGTGTGTTGCTTTGTTTAACTTGTATTTGCTTTTAATTCCATTTTAATTTTCTTCCTTTTTTGGTTTTTCAAAAAGGAAAAAAAATGTGTGTAGTTGAGTGAGTTGGTAGGTAGAAAAGCTCTGGAATAAGTTGAGGATGAAGGATTGAGTTATTAAAATATATTGTGTGAATATTGGAGACATCACATGTCAATCACAACAGGACAGAACAGTTAATACACTTAAGATAGGAAACCACAGAGGAAACAGAGTCCTCTACTCACAACTCTATGGGGATTCTTGGTCTCATGGTGCCCCCTGCTGGCCCTGAGTTCCCATGCAGGTAGCTTTGTCATGGATTACACTAAAGCTGCACAGTCTGGCTTATGAAATAACTTATCCCTTTAACTTCCTTGTTCACAGAGCTCATCTTAAGGAATAAATGGCTCTAGTTTACCTAAGGATAATGATTTATACATCAGCGATTTTGAGGAGTGCAGATACTACTATAATATCCTCTCAAAGTCAGATTCCTCCTTTGTTCATTCTAGCTCTAATGCTTCCGATTTCTCCAAAGGTAAAAACAGGAGATAAGAGCCTTGTTCCTGTCTTCATCATGCTACACCTCAGGTAGAGCACCTTTGTTCAACAGGTAAATCACACTCCCTACATATGTAATAGACAGAGTAAAAAGACTTACACAATAATTGTACATTGGAACTACACTGTTGATATATATATATATATATATATATATATATATATATATATATAATATAGCAAAAATGTTGACACAGTTCAAGACCTGTCTGACCCTTAGAACAAAGTTCTGAAATTAGCCTACATTAAACAATTGGATAGTTACAAAAACCTCTGCTTGGGGAAAATATAAAGGACCTACCACATAAAAGGTCTGAATCTTAGAGATTTGCAATGAAACCACTCCATAACTGCAGGGTGTTTCTGGGACTGAGACACCAACCAAAGAGCATACATGGGCTAGAACAAGGTGCCCAGCACATGGGTAGCTCTATCTCCATTTGGGTTCCCCAATAACAGTAATGGGGTCTGTCCCTAAATATACTACCTCTCTTGGAATCCATTCCCTTTACTGGCCTCTCTTCTCTGACCTCACTGGGAATTGATGTCCCTAAACCAGCAGAGATTTGATGGACCGGGGTTGTAGGATATTCAATGGTGCACCTAAGCTCTCAGAGAAGAAAGGAAGGGAATAGAAGGGGGACTTGTTTATGGGGTGCAGAGGAGAGGGGAGCATTTGGAATGTAAAATCTATAAATTCCCCCTTTGGATATCCTAATTAACATGTCTAGTTAAATCTAAACCCCTCAACCTAGCATAGTTTATCCCACATCACCTTCATAAACAGCCATTTTCCAATGCAGATGAAGTTCTCTTCCTTTGTGCCACTTAGGGAACAATCCTCACTCTCTCTTTGTCCCTACCCCTTCTCCCCATCCTTTCCTTCCTGTCTTTATCTCTTATTCCCTGTCTTTTGTCCCACAGGGGAGAACAAGATCTCTCTTTGCTGAGTGAAAACTTTGGCTTGAGTGTCCTGGGTCCCTACAGGCATGGGTTTGCCATCACCAGTGATGTCCTGCAGCTGTCAGAGAAATTTTCTGAGATTATTGAACATCTGTGTTGTAAACATCTTAGTCAATTTATGGCTTGAATTTGTGTTTGAACTTCTAGTTCTTGGTAAGCTTGGCCTATTTTGTATTAGCTTCTTGGCCAACAAATCAGCATCAGTGATAATTTCCATCCAATAGTGTGAGCCTAAAACCCAGTCAGTTATGGGTTGTTTCAAACCTCAAGGTTTGTGCTACTATTGCAACAGCATAACTTACAGGGAAATCATATTGGAAATCAGAGTGTAGCTGGATTGTTGTTTATCTTTCTACTTTGGCAGTGTACAGATGACTTCTAGTACCATGTATTCTAGTCAGGAGTAGTGAAAACTCCAAGTAGATTGCAGCTCAACTTCCCCCGTTCAATATATGGTGTAGATGTTGTCTTCAGGAAAAACAACTTGCATTCAGCTGGTGGAAAGAAACTAACAGCTTTGGAAGTTGACTGAATGATTTTGGAAATGAATTGTGGTTTATCTGTGACACATTCCAAGAACCGGAATTTTTATTTGGTGGAGAGAGGTGTCTAGTTGGGACTTTGTCTCTTCCACTATTAGATGATTCGATTTAGATTTCATTCATTGGTGTATATATTTTAAGCAACTTCTCCTGAATTAGTATTGCATACAACCCCTCAAATGGACCTTAGTTTTCAATTTCTCTACTCATGTTTCTTCCCTTACCCTGAGCTCTCTGAACTCCCGTTTTAATCCATCCATTTACATTCTATTTCTGATACCTAAGGATATCCATCCCTCTCTAGTAGATTCTTCCAGTAAATTTCATCTCTGTACTCATAAGGATTGTAACCTGCCTATGGAATACATAACAACTAACACCCACATTTAAGCAAATATATACATGCTTGTCTTTTAGAGTCTGTGGTTCTCCACATTGGTTGAGGCTTTTTCTGTATTTCAAACCACGTACCAGCAAATTTCATAAATTGATATATTTTAACAGTTGTGTAGGTTCTGTTTATGAATGTATTTTTCTTCTACCCCTCTTATTAAAAAATATTTTCATTATTATACAATACATACTGATGAGAATTTCCCCACCCTCTACTACTTCCAGGTCTTAATTTCAAGTATCATGTGTACCCAACATGTTTCATAACTTTCCATTCGTATGGATATTTTTGTTCCCACTTTCATAAAAGGAGTGAAAACAGCCATATTTTGGTAATCCTTCTTCTTCAGCTTCCTTTGGTCTGTGGATTGCATGTTGGGTAATTCAAGCTCTTGGGCTAATATCTACTTATCAATGATTGCATACCATGTGTGTTTTTCTGTGATTGGGTTACCTCACTCAGGGTGATATTTTCTAGTTCATTACATTTGCCTATGAATTTCAAGAAGTCATTGTTTTTTATTGCTGAGGAGTACTCCATTGTGTAGATGTACCACATTTTTGAAGGATTGAAAGAGCTGAAGGGGCTTGCAACCCCAAAAGAACAACAATGACAATCAACCAGAGCTCCAAAGACTGAACCACTACTAAAGACTATACATGGACTGACCCAGTGATCCATCTACATATGTAGCAGAGAATAGCCTTGTTGGGGCACCAGTGGAAGAGGAAGCCCTTGGTCCTGCCAATGTTGGAACCCCAGTACCAGGAAATGTCAGGGGTGTGATAGGGGGTGGATGGGGGAAATATACTTATGGGGGAAGGGTGGAAATAGGGAGCTTATGTACAGGAAAACGGGAAAGGGAATAACATTTGAAATGTAAATGAAGAAATATATCCAATTAAAAAAATAAAAAAACAGTCTGCAAAAGTATGAAATAATACGTAGAGAAATAAATATAATGTAAAACCATCATTATGGTGGTTTTACCATAAAAGTGGAAAAAAGCATCAGGAGAAAGGAAAAGAATCAAATCCATTTGTTTATACAATGAGTAATTTCATCAAACTAAATCATAACAAATACTGAAACCTATGTTAGACTTAACGCAGAAAGAGAGACACTGGAGCACACAACTCTAGATGGAAATCCCACCATCAAATCCCACTCTTTGGAGCACAGGGTAATTCACAGAAGATGTAGCTAAAAGTGTGTAATAGCCAGAGGGGATGGAAGACACCAGGAGAACAAGACCATCTAAATCAACTGAGTAAAGCTCATGTGAATGAAGAGACTGAAGCAGCAAGCACAGGACGATGTAAGTGAGCACCAAGTCCTCATCATATTTATGGTAGCTTTCAGTTTAGTACTACTTTTGTGCATAATTATTCCATTGATAACTTCTAGGTTATTTCCAGTTTCAGCTAATACCAATATGGCATCAATAAAAATGATAGAGCAGGTGTCTCAAATAGATGCATAGTCCTATGTGTATAGGCTTGAGAGTGAAAAGTTGGATATTAGGAGACATCCATTCCCAGATTCAAGTGAAACAGGCACACTGATCCCCATAGTACATGAACACAGTGGAAAAATTTGCTGTATGAGACTTCAAAATAACTTTTGAAAAATACAAATGATGTCTAACACAAACTTGACCAAAGAGATTCCTACCTGATGCAATGTATTAACCATATGATTTTTCATCCATTTCATCCACATGGCATTCATATATTAAGGGGCAAATTCTCTCCTACAAGAACATGCAAAATTAATGTTCTGGCTAAAGAGAAATCTTACTATAGCTAATCTGAAATTACCATGTTCCAAAGGTGACAATGGCCTGGTTGATAGTCACCCATTAATCCAAAAGCAAGTGCTCTATAGAACAAGAGTGACTTCCAATTATCCAGGGGGTGACTGTGAAAAATGATGCTGAGTCAGCATGCTGACAGTGAGAAACAAGGAAGCATGGGATGAAAGATTTATGTGCAATCTCAGAACCTGCCTCAGTTAACATGTACATACATTGAGTTGATTACTGAGATCTGTGAAATGATGTCCAACCTACAGTAATTATGCTTATATGACTGTATATTCTGATATGCATACATTACATTCTAAAAGACTGAAACTTCTGCTGAACAACATAGACACAGTTTTGAATGCACATAAAGGTAAGTATACTGGCTGGTTTTGTGTATCAACTTGACACAAGCTGAAGTTATCAGAGAGAGAGATAGCAGACTCAGTGGGGAAGATGCCACCATGATACCCAGCTGTAAGGCATTTTCTTGACTAGTGATCAAAGTGGGGGGGGGCACCCAGCCCATTGTGGGTGGTGCTGTCCCTGGGCTGGTAGTCTTGGGTTCTATAAGACTGCAAGCTGAGCAAGCCAGGGGTAGCAAGCCAGTAAATAACATCCCTCCAGGGCCTCTGCATCAGCTCCTACTTCCTGACCTACTGAAGTTCCAGTCCTGACTTTCTTTGGTGATGAACAACAATGTGGAAAGTGTAACCTGAGTAAAGCTTTTCTTTCCCAACTTTCTTCTTGGTTATGATGTTTTGTGCAGGAAAAACATCATGCAGGATTTTAATGTTAAAATTCATATTACTTCATTCATAGCAACTACAACCAAACCAGTCTCTTGGAATCCAGAGATATTTTTATCACTGTGAATTATCACAGCATCTTTTTTATTGTTTTATAAGAACAAAAATACCAATGGAACTGGGAACTAGTGAACAGAATATCAAGATACAGTGTACCACAGTAAGCACAATTAGCATCACTTTATTCACAGATGTAATTTTTTATTAGCTTTAATCATTTTAGTCCCCAACTTTTCAACACTTTGACAGTTCCTCATCCCATTCCTTCTCCAGTATCTCCAAGAGGATGTCCCCACACAACCAAACCTTCACACCCCTACACATCCCTCAAGGGCTCCCCATTACCTGGGATCTCAAGTCTCTCAAGATTTAGTTATGTATTCTCTCATTGAGGTCAGACCAAGCAGTCCTCTGCTCTATAAGTGTTGAGTGCCTCAAACTAGCTAGTATATACTACCTAGTTGGTGGTTCAGTGTCTGAGACATATTGAGGGTCCAGGTTAAACTACTTGACTTCCTATTGGATTGCCTTCTTCCTCAATTTCTTCCAGCCTTTCTCTAATTAAACCATCAGAGTCCCTGTCTTCAGACCATTTGGAGGGTGCATGTATGTGTTTCTATCTGAGTCAGAGGCTGATGGGCCTCTCAGAATGCAGCCATGTTAAGCTTCTATCTGTAAGTGTATCATAGCATTCAGTACTAGTGTCAAGTCTTGGAGCCTCCTATTGAGATGGGTCCCAATATGGGCTCATCACTAGACTTCCTTTCCCTCAGTATCATCTCCATTTTTGTCCCTGCAGTTCTTTTAGACAGAAAAAAATCTGGGTCAGTGCTTTTGAAACCCCATCCTTCCACTTGATACCCTGTTTTGTACTGGAGATGGATTCTACACTTTCCCTCTACCCACTTTTTGGCATTTAATCTAAGGTCACTCATTTTGAGTGATGAGAATCGCTCTTCCCAGGTTCCTGGTACATTCTCGTGGGTCTGCCTACCTCCTAAGGTTGTACATTTCCATTCATTCTGTTGTCCCTTGGACCGTCACTCCTGTTTCATCCCACATGCACACACGAGGTAGAAAAGTTGACAAATGCCATATAATACTGTGGAGGAGACAAGCAAAGGGGCACTTAGAATAACCAATTCCTAGCATCTCTTCAAAATAATCTCCATTTTCTCAATCCCAGTGCACCTGCCTGCTCTTTCGGGTTTCTGACACTCAGGATGTGGTTACAACACTGTGTCTTGCACAGTAATAGACCACAGAGTCTTCAGATACCAGGCTGTTGAGTTCCATGTAAGCTGTTTTGGAGGATGTGTCTGTACTTAATGTGGCCTTGCCTTTGAACTTCTGATTATAGCTAGTGTCACCACTGTAAAGATTAATATAACCAATCCATTCCATGCCCTGTTCAGGTCTCTTTTTCACCCAGCTCATACAGTAGCTGCTGAGGAACTGCCTCCTGAAGCTGAAGTAAGAATTCTTGCAGGACAACTTCCCTGAAGCCCCAGGCCTCTGCAGATCAGATCCACACTGCTGCAGCTGAATCTGGGAGTGAACACCTCTGGAGAGACAGTCAGAGTGGAAGGCATTGTCACCTCAGGTCCTTTCTCCTTTTCAGATTTGAAACTTTAAACCCCTTACCTGCAGTTACTTAGAGGACAAACAGAAAGACTCAACTCCATTCCATGTTTAGAATAAGTATGTTCAGGTACTGTTTAGGGGACGCTGACCATTTATTTTCAGAGTATGGACATTGCTGTATTTACTGCCATAGATTCAATAAATTTGCGTATACGTAAACAGGGTACTTCTTACAAAAGAACCTATTCCAGCCGGACACGAGATAGATAGGAGGGATTTGAAAGGTACAATGGTCAGGCAGCAAGATGCTCAGGTCCAAGTCCTAATCTTCTCTCAGTAAATGTATCCCATACACATTCCCTGAGCCATTTGAAATGCTGTGGGTTTAACATGAGAAAATAAAATCTCAGCAGATTTCTGGCCTGTGACTGTTGCACCTCTTTGGCACAATGACATCAGATATATCCACAGATGGTCGTTGTGATGATGATGATGATGAGGAGGAGGAGGAGGAGGAGGTGGTGGAGGAGGAGGAGGAGGAAGAGAATGAGGAGAAGGAGGATTGAAGGATAGAAATTTCCATAAATGGCTAATGTTTGAGATTTTAGAGATTCTTTCAGATATTAGCAATTAATAGTTGCCATACCAACAAGTTGTAAACTAAAAGACTCAAAAAATTGACCAATGTATTTACATAATAATAATTACAGCACTATCATCAATAACTAAATTATGGACATAATCCAGAAATGTGTCAACAAAGGATTATATCACTAAACCATGAGGTGTGTGTGTGTGTGTGTGTGTGTGTGTGTGTGTGTGTGTATGTGTGTGTGTGTGTGTGTGTGTGTGTGTGTGTGTTTCAAAAAGGAATAAGAAAAGTCCATTACTTTTGGGAAAATGAATGCAATTAAAGTCAATCAAAATCACAAACAATAATGAGACTCTTGTTAGTAGGTCTTAAGTACTTCATATTTATGTATATCTATATATTCAAATACATGATAATGTCTCACTGAAATTCTCTAATAGAACAAAAGGAAAATGAGAGGACAAAAGGTTACAAGAAAAGTATACACAGTATACAAATTATACCAACATGAAAATTCTATACATATTTAAATTTGTTATTTCTAAACTTCACAAGAATTTTATTCTTTAAAATTTTCAATGATCTATGAATTATGCTATAATCACACATCAGTTTCAAGACTCTCACTACTATATACAACTTCTAACTCCCTGATGTTCTCTTTGAGACTCTCCAAACAGTCTCTTCCCAATATCCTGACTGCTTTTGTTTTCTTAACTAATCATAAAATGAGTTTCATTAGTACCACTTACATACACATAGATAGGGTCGTCACTATTAAATAGTGAACCTCGAGAAAACTTCCCCTAAAATTCATTATATTTGGCACATCAATCTTCAAATGTCAAAAGATCATCAGCTTTCTGTGGGCTAAAAGTACAAGGTTTAGAGCCAGCACATCTATTGATCCCATTATAAACTTCTGAGTTGATTACCTATGTGAATTAATGGCTCCAAGTTTGTTAGAATACTTTCAAGATAATAGATATTTATGGACAACAGTCCAGATTACCTTATATATAGATGGTTTTCAAAAACGTCAAAATCTACAAAATATGAGATTTGAAGTTATGTATCTTTTGTTGAGACATGTCTGCTCCTGACAGGATGCTTTCTTGGATTCTAAGAAGAAATTGAGCATCAATGGAGTTGCTCCAATTGCTGTGAGACAGCCACAAGGCAAAAGTTGTTTCAATTCATCTACAGACAAAATACTATCCAGAAAAGGACAAATTATGCAGAATAGTTGACTGGTAATCTCTGCCAAGACGAGGTAGTCAGCCCTTCAAAAATCTGCATTGTGAAGATCTGTTAGATAATCCTGGGCCAAAAGGCTGAAGACTGATGCTCCAACATTTTGAGAAATAGCGACTGTCCAGGTGATCAGCAGTCTCTATAAATTGGCTAAGTTTGGAAACTGTGTTTTGTGCTTCTCATATTTTCAGGTAATATTGGTATTCTTAGATTTCTCACGAGGTTGAAGACTGATTATAGTCTCATAGTCTATTAGACTGTTAAACTTTGAAAAATACATATTTTATTAGATAGTTATCAGATTTAGTATACAAACTCTGGATATAACCAGGATATAACATAGATTTTAAGTATTTCTTAAACTGGATTGGATAAATAAATGTTCTGTTTAACTGATAAAGTGTTGGACTGGGTGTTAAATTTCTTTTATGCTTTTAATTACAATATGATAATAGATGTACTCAGCTTATATTTGAGAGGAAAGTTTTTCTTTAATTAGACAAAAAGTGTGAAATTTAGGATCATGTCATACAGGTGAGCCAGGCACAAGATAAAATGAGGCTTATCATTGGATGAAAGGAAAGAATGGGCAGGAGAAAAGTTTGAGGGAAGAAGGGGAGACTGGAATGAAAAGAAAGGGGGACTGGAGGATACTGAAGAGCAGCCACGGAGAGAACATGGAGGCTGATGTTAAGATTCCACTCTGTGTATTTATAGGTTTCTATGAATATTCTTAAGGGATGGATGTGTACAGGGATTTATCTGTTGTAAATATATTACAATATGTTATATTGTTTAGGTGGGCATCTATTATATCTTATAATTGGATCAGAGGTTATTGTGTTGTGTGTTCCTTCATGTGCAGATTAAACTATAAGAGAGTGTGGCAGCTAGAGATACTGGGCTGTCACCAAGTTGGGATGTGTGTTTCTGGCAAGATATCTAGCAGATACCTTGAGGCACTACAATGCGGGACCTAGTAGGTTAAAAGACAACATTTTTTATGGTTTAACAACAAGTTTTTAATTGGACATATCCATGTGAGGCACAGGAAAATTTCCTTTGAGTTGATGGTCAGAGAGAGTTTAAACCAGAATGAGGTGATTTCATTGCTATTGTATAAATATGTAAATTTATTTCTAAGAAATGGTTTTAAAATTGAGAAGATTATGAGAGCCAGACGGTGTAGAAGACTCTAACAAAGGAAAGAGTATCTTCCAGACACAATTGTACTAATGCATATATAAACTCACAGGCACTGTGAGGAAAGGCCTAGAGCCTGAAACAAGTCAACACAGATAAAATCCCAAAGTTGGAAGAAGGAAATGAACACAAGCTCTTACCCATAACAATAAAGTCCAATAATGCACACTCCCAAGAAAAGGAATAGTTTTCTCCAATGGAATCTCACAGGGGATATTAAGCATATCAATAATGGAAGACATACTTTTTTTTTTTTCGGAGCTGGGGACTGAACCCAGGGCCTTGCGCTTGCTAGGCAAGCGCTCTACCACTGAGCCAAATCCCCAACCAATGGAAGACATACTTAACAATTGATAGACAACAAAAAATGAACTCAATATTATTTCTGTTGACATTTATTCTAATATTAACTTGTTCAGCTCTATTTGTGTCACTTACCTGTTTTCTGTATATGATGACTACACAAATGTTTCATTGCTTCAGTTTGTGTGTGTGTGTGTGTGTCTTAATTTGATGGTTTTATTGTTTTGTATATATTTCTTTCAAACCTTTTAATTTTTTCTTTTCCTTTCTTTTTTATTTTTATTTTTTGTTATTTTTTCAAAGAGAGAAAAAATTGTGTGTAGATGATAGAGTTGGAAGTTAGGAATGATCTGGAATTAGCTGGCTAGAGAAATCAGTTATTAGAATACAGTATATGACTTTTATCCAAAACATATAAAAAGCAAATAAAACAAATAATCATATATCTGTGGTCTGTTTATCAAAGAATCTTTACAATGTTTGACTATAAAGACATCACATGTCACTCAGAGCAGGGGGAGATCAGTTAATACACTTAAGAAAGGAAACCACAGAGGTTGCACCTCCCTAACCAGCTCATCTATGTGGATTATCGGCATCATTGTGCCCCCTGCTGGTCATGATCTCCCATGCATGACGGTTGCCAAGGCATACACTGAAGGTGCACAGTCTGGCTTAAGAAATAACTTATCCCTATAACTTCAGCAGGGACTAGACAAGGCTGCCCACTCTCTCCCTACTTATTCAATATATTTCTTGAAGTTCTAGCCAGAGCAATCAGACAACAAAAGGAGATCAAAGGGATACAGTTTGGAAAGGAAGAAATCAATATATCACTATTTGCAGATGATATGAGAGTATATTTAAGTGATCCCAACTGTTCCACCAGAGAACTACTAAACCTGATAAACAACTTCAGTACAGTGGCTGGGTATAAAATTAACTCAAATAAATCAGTAGCCTTCCTCTACTCAAAAGGGAAACAAGCTGACATATAGAAGGGGAGGAGGAGGGGTTAGGGGTATGTTGGCCCTGAAACCAGGAAGGGGAATAACAATAGAAATGTAAATAAGAAATACTCAAGTTAATAAAGAAAAAAATTAGGAAAATGATGTCCTTTATAATAGTCCCAAATAATATAAAATACCTCGGTGTGACTTTAACCAAGCAAGTGAAAAATCTGTATGATAAGAACTTCAAGCCTCTGAAGAAAGAATTTGAAGATCTCAGAAGATGGAAAAATCTAACATGCTCATAGATTGGCAGGATTAATATAGTAAAAATGACCATTTTACCAAAAGCGAGCTACAGATTCAATGCAATCCCCAACAAAATGCCAATCCAATTCTTCAGAGAGTTAGACAGAAGAATTTGCAAATTCATCTGGAATAACAAAAAACCTAGGATAGCTAAAACTATCCTCAACAATAAAAGGACTTCCGGGAAAATCACTCTTACTGAGCTCAAGCAGTATTACAGAGCAATAATGATAATAAATGTATGGTATTAGTACAGAGACAGGCAGATAGACCAGTGGAATAGAATTGAAGCCCCAGAAATGAACTCACACACATATGGTCACTTGATTTTTGACAAAGGAGCCAAAACCATCCAAGGGAAAAAAGATAACATTTTCAGCTAATGGTGCTGGTTCAACTGGAGGTCAGTATGTAGAAGAATGCAGATTGATCCATGCTTATCACCCTGTACAAAACTTAAGTCCAAGTGGATCAAGGACCTCCACATCAAACCAGATACACTCAAACTAATAGAAGAAAAAGAGTTTCTGCAGGAACAGGCTTCAAGAGAGATAACAACACACCTAAGATCATTGAGATCTTAAAAAGAGTGTTTGCTTGCCTATGTTAGATTTTATAGGTCAAATTTAGATTATACATTATTTTTAGCAATTACAAATCCTGGTCTCTCAGGATCCAGTGATATTTTTAACCTGTATCATCATACTTTTCACTCTTTATTGTTTAATTGAGTAGGAAACATGCCAATAGAACTGGTAACTGATGAAGTGATTCACAAAGGATGGCCAATTGTAGGTTTATACAAGCAGTATCACTTTATTCATAGACTATTATTTACAAAGATGACAAGGGTACTATAGCACTGTGAAGAGGACACAATAAATGGACATTCAAAATTACTATTGCTGAGCAAGTCTATAGACTTTTCTGTCATCTCAGTCCCATGAAAGCTTGCTGCTCCTCCAGGGTTTTTGACACATTAAGGATGTGGTTAGAACACTGTGTCTTGCACAGTAATAGACTGCAGAGTCCTCAAATGTCAATCCATGTAGGCCATGTCAGAGGATGAGTCTATGGTCAGTGTTGCCTTGTCCTTAAACTTCTGATTATAGCTAGTAACATCAATTTCAAGATCAATAATTCCAATCCATTCCAGGCCCTGTCCAGGCCTCTGCTTTACCCAGTGCATAGCATAGTCAGTGAAAGTGTACCCAGAAGCCTTGCAGGACATCTTTACTGAAGCCCCAGGCCTCACCAGCTCATCTCCAGACTGCTGCAGCTTTACCTCAGAGTGGACACCTGTTCAGAGAAAGGCAGAGTAGATATCATTGTCTCCTCAGGCCCTGTCTCCCCTTCAAAATTGGAAATGCTGAGCCCCTTACCAGCAGTTATGGACAGGAGAAAAGGAAAGACCCAGCTCCACTCCATGGTTAGAGTCAGGGTATTCAGGGATTTTGGAGAGGACACTGATAATAGTTTGTTTTCAAGATGTGAACTTCCTTTATTTACTGCTGTAGACTCAGGTAATTTGCATATTAATGAGCCAGAGAGATTTTATATAATAACCTAGTCCAGCTGGAGAAGAATTGGAGGAGAGGGACTTAAAAGGCACATGGGTCAGGCATCAGGATGCTCAGGTACAAGTCCTAATCATCTCTGACAAAATGCATCGCATACACGAACACTCTGAACAGATGCTGTGGATGTAACTTTAGGCACTAAGCTCTCAGAAGATTTTTGGAATGATTCTGTTGCTCCACTTTGACACAATGTCATCACATTGCTCTATAGATGGTTGTTGTGATGATGATGAAAATGATGGAAAACTTTAAAAATGGCTATTTTTTAGAATTTATTGCCTTCTTTCAGATATATGGAACTAATATTTGCCTCTCCAACATGTTATATATTTCAAAACTCACTACAATGACTAAAAGTAAATGTACTATGCATATACACATAGAGTCCTCTAGTAAATACTGACTCTCCAGAAATCTTCTGCCACAAAAGTAAATACAGTTTTATCAGTTAGCAAATTTCAAAAGACATTCAACTTAGTGTTAACCCCCAAGTTTTCCTTCACCTCCATGTTGTAACACTTGTTTTTTTTCAATATGTTATATTATTTTGTGATGAGAACAGAGTACATATGCACCAAAGTGAACACATTAACCTGTAGGAGGACTACTTGCCTAATTATCTTTACTTGCTCAGTCATTGCAAGATCTCCAATGTGGTAATTTTCAATGATTTGATATGTGTGTGTGTGTGTGTGTGTGTGTGTGTGTGTGTGTGTTGATAAATATATCTACTGAGAGTTTGTTTTTCAGTAAGAATAGTTCAATCTCTGAACATAGAATTTCATGAGGGAGGGAATGTCTATGAAAGGTTTCACAATGAATCTTCACTGTCTTCCAGCATAGAGACATCTCATGTGAATCACAGCAGGCCAGATCAGTTAATATACTTAAGAAAGGAAACCACCCTGGAGAAATTTTCCCCTCCCACCCTCCTCGTCTCTCTACAGGGATTATTGGCCTCATTGTGCCTCCTGCTGTTCATAAAAACCCATGCAGGTAAATTTGTCATGGCTTACACTGAATTGCAATCTGGCTTCAGAAATAATTTATCCCTGTAACTTCACTGTTCATGAAACTCAACTGAAGGGAGAAATGGATGGAGATTACATTGGGATAATGACTTATACGTCAGAGATTTTACACTGTGCCATATTACTATAGGATCACTCCCAAAGCCAGGTTCCTCCATGGTGTCATTTGTATCCAGCTCTTGCAGTTCCCATTTCTAAAAAGGTAATGACAGGAGATAAGAACTTCTTTTCTGCTCTCATTAGGCTACACCTGGGGCAGAGAACCTGTGTTCAGAGTGTAAATCACTCACCCTTCATTGTATAATAGGCAAAGTTAAAAGACTTACACAATAACTGTATACAGGACGGAATATGTTGATATAAATAACTGAAATGTTACAGCAGCTCAGGACCTGGCTGGCTCTTAAGAACTGAAAACATTTTGAACACAGTGCTGTAATAAACCTGTATCAACAAGAATGGAAAATTAGCACACATTCTGACTAGAGAATATTAAAAGGACCATCCATACAAATATAAGTACCCTAGAGGTTTGCAATAAGAATCACTCCATTGTTATAGGGGCTGTCAGAGACTGAGCCACCAACCAAAGAACATTCATGGGATGGACCTAGGTCCTTAACATATATGTAGTACATGTACAATTCAGTCTTCTTCGGTGTCCCTCAACCACTCGAGTGGGGGCTATGCCTAAAGCTGTTGCCTATCTGTAGAATGTATTCCCAGGACTAGACTTCCTTGTCTGGATTCAGTAGAAGAGGATACCCAAAAGCCTACAGAGAGTAGATGCAGCAGAGTTGGGGGATATCAAATATCGCATCACCATCTCAGAGGAGAGAAGAGCAGAACAGAAGGAGGGACTGTTTAGGGGAGACCAGGAGAGAGGAGGAGAAAATAAGGATATAAAATGAATGAATGAATGAATGAGTGAATGAATGAATAGATGAATAGAAAAAATAATAAATAAACAAAAACATAAAAAATAGCACTTCTTAGGGCCTCTCATTATAACATGGCCAATTAAAAATAAACCCTTTGCCACTGCTTTCTGTTCGCAAACCCCATGGGAGTGAGAGCCAATCACGCAGATATATGAGCACTCCTGAGACTGCAGGGCAGAAGAGACGGCCACTACTGCTCACCTGTGTCCACATCTCTGGCCCAAGAGGAAACAGTATGATCAAGATGATAGAGAACTTTAAGTAAGACATAAAGAATTCCCTTAAAGAAATGGAGGAAAACTCAAGTAAACAAGTGGAAGGCCTTAGAGAGGAAACACAAAAATCCCTAAAAGAATTACAGGAAAACATAATCAAACAGGTGAAGGAATTGAATATGGAAATAGAAAAACTAAAGAAAAGGGAGACAACCCTGGATATAGAAATCCAAAGGAAAAGACAAGGAGCCATAGATACAAGCATCACCAACAGAATACAAGAGATAGAAGAGAGAATCTCAGGAGCAGAAGTTTCCATAGAAATCATCGACACAACTGTCAAAGCGGAAAATGGAAATAGATACTGGACCCAAAAATACAGGAAAACCAGGAAACAATAAGAAGATCAAACCTATAGATAATAGGCATAGAAGAGAGTGAAGACTCCAGGACCAAAAGACCCCTAAATATCTTGAACAAAATCATAGAAGAAAATTTCCCTAATGTAAAGAAAGAGATGCCCATAAACATACAAGAAGCCTACAGAAATCCAAATAGATTGGACCAGAAAAGAAACTCCTCCCATGACATAATAGTCAAAACACCAAATGTACAAAACAACGAAAGAATATTAAAAGCAGTAAGGGAAAAATGTCAAATCACAAATGAGGGCAGACCTGTCAGAATTACACCAGACTTCTCACCAAAGAATATGAAAGCCAGAAGATCCTGAACAGATGTCATACAGACCCTAAAAGAACAAAAATTCCAGCCCAGGTTATTGTATCCAGCAAAACTCTCAATTAACATAGATGGAGAAACCAAGATATTCTATGACAAAACCAAATTTACACAATATCTTTCTACAAATCCAGCACTACAAATAATAAATGGTAAAGTCCAACATAAGGAGGCAAGCTGTACCCTAGAAAAAGCAAGAAACTAATCATCTTGGCAACAAAACAAAGAGAAGAAAAGCATACAAACATAATCTCACATCCAAATACGAATATAACAAGAAACAATAATCACTATTCCTTAATATCTCTCAACATCAATGGACTCAAATCCCCAATAAAAAGACATGGATGTGCAATGAGGACCCTGCATTCTGCTGCCTACAGGAAACACACCTCAGAGACAAAGACAGACACTACCTCAGAGTGAAAGGCTGGAAAACAACATCCAAGCAAATGGTCTGAAGAAGCAAGATGGAGTAGCCATTGTAATAGGAATGAAATTGATTTTCAACCAAAAGTCATCAAAAAAGATAAGGAAGGACACTTCATATTCATCAAAGGAAAAAAATCCACCAAGATGAATCCTAAATATCTATGCTCCAAATACAAGGGCACCTACATACATAAAAGAAACTTTACTAAAGCTCAAAGCACACATTGCACCTCACACAATAATAGTAGGAGATTTCAACATCCTACTCTCATCAATGGACTGACCATGGAAACAAAAATTAAATAGAGACATAGACAGACTAAGAGAAGTCATGAACCAAATGGACTTAACAGATATTTGTAGAACATTCTATCCTAAAACAAAAGGATATAGCTTCTTCTCTCCACCTCATGGTACTTTCTCCAAAATTGTCCATATAATCGTGCACAAACCAGGTCTCAACAGATACAGAAAGACAGAAATAATCCCACGTGTCCTATCAGACAACCACAAGCTAAATCTGGTCCTCAATAACCATAAGGAAAGAATGTCCACATATACATGGAAGTTGAACAATACTCTACTCAATGATAACCTGGTTAAGGAAGAAAAAAAAGGAAGAAATTAAAGACTTCTTAGAATTTAAGGAAAATGAAGGTACAACATACCCAAACTTATGGAATATAATACAAGCTGTGTTTAGAGGAAAACTAACAGCTCTGAGTGCCTGCAGAAAGAAACAGGAGATAGCATATATCAGCAGCTTGGCAGCACACCTTAAAGCTCTGGAACAAAAAGAAACAAATATACCAAGGAGGAGTAGATGGCAAGAAATAATCAAACTCAGAGCTGTAATCATCCAAGTACAAACAAAAAGGAGTATACAAAAAATCAACAGGAGTGAAATCTGATTCTTTGAGAAAATGAACAAGATAGATAAACCGTAAGTGAGACTAACCTGAGGACACAGAGAATGTGTACAAATTAACAAAATCAGAAATGAAAAGGGAGACATAACAACGGAATGAGAGGAAATTAAAAAATAATCAGAACCTACTACAAAAGCCTATATTCAACAAAACTTGAAAATCTGGAGGAAATGGACAATTTCCTACACAGATACCAGGAACTGAAGTTAAATCAGCACAGATAAACCTTTTAAACAATACCATAACTCCTAAAGAAATAGGAGCAATCATTAAAAGTTTCCCAACCAGAAAGAGCCCAGGTCCAGATCAGTGCAGTGCAGTATTGTATCAGACCCTCATAGAAGACCTCATACCATACTACCCAAACTATTCCACAAAATTGAAACAGATGGAGCACTACCGAATTCCTTCTATGAAGCCACAATTACTCTTATACCTAAACCACACAAAGACTCAACAGAGAAAGAGAACTTCAGACCGATTTCCCTTATGAATGTTGATGCAAAGATATTCAAATAAATTCTTGCAAACCGAATCCAAGAACACATCAAAATAATTGTCCATCATGATGAAGTAGGCTTCATGCCAGGGATGCAGGGATGGTTTACTATATGGAAAACCATTAATGTAATCCAATATAGAAACAAATTGAAAGGTAAAATCCACATGATCATTTCATTAGATGGTAAGAAAGCATTTGACAAAATTGAACACCACTTCATGATAAAAGTCCTGGAAAAATCAGGAATTCAAGTCCATACCTAAACATAGTAAAAGTAAAATACAGAAAACCAGTAACTAACATTAATCTAAATTGAGAGAAACTTTTAGCAATCCCACTAAAATCAGGAATTAGACAAAGGCTGCCCACTCTCTCCCTACTTATTCAATATAGTTCTCGAAGTCCTAGCCAAAGCAATCAGACAACAAAAGGAGATCAAGGGGATATAGATGGGGAAGGAAGAAGTCAAAATATCACTATTTGCAGATGACATGATAGTATACTTAAGTGATCCCAAAAGTTCCACCAGAGAACTACTAAACCTGATAAACACCTTCAGAAAAGTGGCTGCGTATAAAATTAACTCAAGTAAATCAGTAGGATTCCTCTACACAAAAGAGAAACAAGCAGAGAAAGAAAATAGGGAAACGACACCTTTCAAAATAGTCCCAACTAATATAAAAATACCTTGGTGTGACTTTAACCACGCAAGTGAAAGATCTGTATGATAAGAACTTCAAGCCTCTGAAGAGAAAATTGAAAAAGATCTCAGAAGTTGGAAAGATCTCCCAGGCTCATGGATTGGCAGGATAAACATAGTAAAAATGGCCATTCACCAAAAGAGATCTACAGATTCAATGCAATGCCCATCAAAATTCCAATCCATATCTTCAGAGAGTTAGACAGAATAATTTACAAATTCATCTGGAATAAAAAAGAACCCAGGATAGCTAAAACTATTCTCAACAATAAAAAGACTTCAGGGGGAATCACTATCCCTGAACTCAAGCAGTATTACAGAGCAATAGTGATTAAAAAAAAAAAAAACGGATGGTATTGGTACATAGACAGGCAGATTGACCAGTGGAATAGAATTAAAGACCCAGAAATGAACCCACCCACCTATGGTCACTTGATTTTTGACAAAGGAGCCAAACCCATCCAATGGAAAAAATATAGTATTTTCAGAAAATGGTGCTGGTTCAACTGGAGGTCAGCATGTAGAAGAATGCAGATCAGTCCATTCTTGTCACCCTGTACAAAGCTTAAGGCCAAGTGTATGAAGGACCTCCACATCAAACCAGATACACTGAAAATAATAGAAGAAAAAGTGGGGAAGACAGTGAAAGGGATTGTTTGGGGGGAGGGTAGTAGTGGGGAGGGGAACACCCACATTGAAGGGAATGGGGAGGGCTTAGGAGGACCTTGGCCTGGAAACCAGGAAAGGGAATAACATTTGAAATGTAAATAAGAAATACCCAATTTAATAAAGAAGAGGAAAAAGTTTGGAAGAATCTCGAACACATTGGCACTGGAGAAAATTTCCTCAACAATACACCAATGACTTATGCGTTAAGTTCAAGAATCCACAAATGGGATCTCATAAAACTACAAAACTTATGTAAGGCAAAGGACACTGTTTTTAGGACAAAACAGCAACCAACAGATTGGAAAAAGATCTTTATTAATCCTACAACTGATAGAGGGCTTATATCCAAAATATACAAAGATCTCATGAAATTAGACTACAGGGAGACAAGTAACCCTATTAAAAATGGGATACAGAGCTAAACAAAGAATTCACAGCTGAAGGATGTCGAATGGCTGAGAAACACCTAAAGAAATGTTCAACATCTTTACTCATAAGGGAAATGCAAATCAAAACAAACCTGAGATTCCACCTCACACCAGTCATAATGGATAAGATCAAAAACTCTGCTGACAGCAGATGCTAGTGAGGATGTGGAGAAAGAGAAACACTCCTCCATTGTTGGTGGGATTACAGACTGGTACAAACAATCTGGAAATCTGTGTTGAGGTTCCTCAAATAATTGGACATTGCACTACCTGAGGACCCAGCTATACCACTCTTGGGCATATACCAAAATATGTTCCCGTACAACAAAGGCACATGCTCCACTATGTTCATAGCAACCTTATTTGTAATAGCCAGAAGCTGGAAAGAAGCCAGATGCCCTTCAATAGCAGAATGGATACAGAAATTTTGGTACATCTACACAATTAAATACTACTCAGCTATCAAAAACAATGACTTCACGAAATTTATAGGGAAGTGGATGGAACTGGAAAATATCATCCTGAGTGAGGTAGCCCAATCACAGAAAAACATTCATGGCATGCGCTTATTGATAAGTGGATATTAGCCCAAATGCTCAAATTACCCAAGATGCACAGAACACATGAAACTCAAGAAAGGATGAACAAAATGCGGATTCTTCACTCCTTCTTTAAAAGGGGAACAAGAATACCCTTTGGAGAGGATAGGGAGGCAAAGTTTAGAAGAGAAATTGAAGGAACGGTCATTCAGAGCCTGCCCCACATGTGGCCCATACATATCCAGCCACCAAACGAGATAAGATGGATGAAAAAAGAAGTGCAGGCTGACCGGAAACAGATGTAAATCTCTGCTGAGAGACACAGCCAGAATATGGCAAATACATAGGCAAATGCTAGCAACAAACCACTGAACTGAGAATGGGACTCCCGTTGAAGGAATCAGAGAAAGGACTGAAAGACCTTAAGGGGCTTGAGACCCCATAGGAACAAAAATGCCCACCAACCAGAGCTCCAGGGACTAAGCCACTAACTAAAGACTATACATGGACTGACCCTGGGCTCCAACTGCAGAGGTAGCAATCAATAGCCTAGTAAGGGCACCAGTGGAAGGGGCAGCCCTTATTCCTGCCAAGGCTGGACCTGAAGTGAACGGAATTTTTGGGGGGAGGGCGGTAATGGGAGAGAATTGGAAGGCGTACACCCATATAGAATGGGAGGGGGAGGGGCTAGGGGATATTGGCCTGGAAACCAAGAAAGGGAAGAACATTTGAAATGTAAATAAGAAATACCCAATTGAATAAAGATGGGAAAAATAGTTCTGGGACTCTTGGGTGAAAAATATTACTAATTAAAAAAATCATTTTAGGAAGTAATATGTAGAAATGTGAGTGAAGAAAATAAACATGTGAGGAGGGCCAGGCTGTAAAAATACACCCAGCTTCTCCCTCTATCCTTTTGCTGAGCTGAGGGCATCATAAGGCAGCGGGACCAGGTCCCCTACACTTTCCCAGCAGAGCCACCTGAGCTTAACATTGTGGATGGAATATCAATGACTGTATTCCCAAGTCACAATTTATTATATTTATCTGAGAACCTCCCTCTTGCCAGTGGAAAGAAGTTACAGACAGATATACAGATGCAGCTGACAATGAAGGTGATGTCCAAACATGACACATGCATGAAATTCTCTATTATTCATTCATTTGTATATTTGTATATGTTTTTGTTCTTCCAATAAGGTTAATACATAATTAATAAAACATATGCTCAATTACTTAACTTTTACTGTCCTAAATTTGTAGTCTTGTCACAGTAGCTACATCACATGTATAATTTAGTCTCCGAAGTTGTGTGTTGTTAGGAAAGGAAGCCTCAGAGTCTCCTAGGACTTCCTCACTCTCCAGATGTTTCCCTGCACCTGTTACTGTGTCACTCCTGGTGAAAGTTGGATCTACACCACCCCTGCTGGTCCTGAGCATCCTCAAAGGGAGATGTTTCTGAGCACACAAGGAACCTGCTCACTGTGTCTCCTGCACAGTAACACAAAGCTGTGTCTGAGTGGCAGCGGAGCTCTGCTTCAGAGTAAACTTGTTCTTGAATGGGTCAACTGACATTCTGATGGATTCTTCAGGGACAAATCCACACCTTATACAGAACGTAGTCTATTTTCTTTAAGGACACGTAGGTTCTTCAGGAAGGTGAACAGCCACAAGGAGGCTCTCACCTGTGACAGTCTTGAGCCATTGTCACACAGTGCAGAGGAGCAGCCTAAGCATGGGGAGGGTCTGGAAGCCAGGCAGCCTTTGGGAGTGGCACTAACATAATAATGACTCAGGGTCAGTAGTGGATGCAAGCTGTCAGTTCAAGTGCTCTCTGTTTATCCAAGGATTCTCTTCATTCTTCCTTCCTCTCCTTTCATGCCTTTCCCTTCCTCTGTTTTCTCATTCTTTTTCTTTCTTTCCTTTCATTCTTTCTTTTTCCCAACCAGAGACACTGAACAGTCTTTTATTAACTAAATTTATATTTTAAGGCTTTATTCATTACTAATAATTATTTTTAAAATCCTTAAATTTACATAAGTTCTATGAATCCCAGATCATGTTTTCCAACCTCTGCTTCCTTAAAACAGAAACTAAACACAAAGCAGAATCACATTTCCTTTATAGGTTTTACAAAGCCTGCTCTTCATTGCCAGCTGGGAGTAGCTCCTGTGGTTTCCTGGTAAAGCAGTCAGCAGCCCTTAGTAACTGTTTTCGTGTAAGAACAGAAAGATAACACACTAGAAAGATAACACTAAGATTGAAATAATTTTTATAAAGTTTTTAATTTTATGCATGTAAAGCAGTCAGCTCTCTCTAACATCTCTCTAGGCTTTGTCATAACCAATCCTACAAGTGACTAGAAAAAAAAAACTACTAAATTTTGTATCTTGTACATCAACTTTTAATTCTCTAATCTTTATTTCATCATCCTACTTATTCAATAGACTAATGTGCTCTCCTTCAAATACTATTTTTTCTAGATATATACAAGTTTTATTCTATAATAGAAATCCATCATTTGCTTGTATTTTATAGACTCCTCTTTTCTATCCATGCCTTTTCTTCCTGAGACCACTTTACCTCTTTATCCTTGATGTCCCCACGTTCATCCTGGCTAATCAATGCAGCAGGCATTGGACCAGAGAGTACATGTATCTCCTCATGATTCCAAATTCAAGTTCATCTCTGGCAGTGAACACTTTCTACAAAGGAGAATGTAGGCTTTTGGCCTTTGTGGTTATGTTGTCTAGATCCTTTCCCATGGCCATAACGGACAAGGACAAGGCCTGTTCCTGCTGTCCACAGCCTCATGACCACCTCCATTCCTCATCACAGAGAAAGACATCTGTTTCATTTATTATGGAGTTATTTGCTCAATGAGTAATGGGGAAAGTATACTACCCAGAAAGAGAGATTGTAAGTAAAGTAGTACAGACAGTAGATCGATTTCAGGTCAACAGTGTCATAAGCACAAGTGGGGATTATATGGATCAATGGGCTGGTGATGAATGATCCAGTGGCAGGAACTAGGTCAAAACTCCCCTACTCAGCCATGCCAGACCCTCATATCTCTCCCCAAAGATCAACAGAGATAACCCACAGGCCTTCTAAGATTACATGATGTTTGTTCACATTGTACTCCAGAGGCCAAAAAGCAGCCATAGCTATACAGAGCAGAAAACATGATTCCCAGGTTTGAGGATTTTTGTATTCAATCCTGGGCTAAACTGAATGGAAAAATGGAACCAGGGAACTGGAAGAGGTCAGAGCTCAGGCCAAGTACTGAAGAAGGTGTGTTTAGTAAAATTACAAACAACATCGTTTATTTATTTTCCTATTTCCAGATTAGCACTGAGAGTTTGATGAGCTGCTGTGTTGGGCGTGGTGGATTCTTCCTTTGTGGAGCTTGTTTATCAGCAGGGAGGATACTTTTCGTCTTTCTTCCTGCAAAACTTTCCACTAAGAACTTTCTGCGGTGCTGACTTGTTCATCATGAGCTGCATTAGATTGTACTTTCTTGAAATACTTTTATTTTTCCATCACTTTTGAAAGAAAACTTAGCAGGGTATAACATTCTTGGCTCAAAGTTGCTCATTTTCAGAGCTTGAAATATTACATTCCACATCTTTCCAGACTTTGTGGTTGCTAACAAAGTGTCGGGGGTAATTCTGCTGTTTCTATCTTTTTATGTGAATTGGTGTTTTGGATGCTTCCTTTAGTATTGTTTCTTTGTTTTTTATATTTGACATCCACATTGTAATATTCCATACTCCTATTTGGTGTTCTACATACCTCTTGTATTTGGAAGCCTACTTATTTCTTTAAATTCCATGTAATCTCTCTAATTAGTTGATCTTTTGCATTGAATTTTAAATCTGTTTCTTCTACACTGTGAATTCTTTTTTTGTTTTGTTTTGTTTTGGTTTGGTTTTTTGTCATCATTATTAACTTGGGTATTTCTTATTTACATTTCGACTGTTTTTCCCACGCCCAGTTTCCAGGCCAACATCCCCATAACCCCTCCCCATCCCCTTCTCTATGGGCATTCCTCTCCCCATCCTCCCCCCCTTACCGCCCTCCCCCCAACAATCACAATCACTGGAAGTTCAGCCTTGGCTGGACAAAGGGCTTCCCCTTCCACTGCTGCTCTTACTAGGCTATTCATTGCTACCTATGAGGTTGGAGCCCAGGGTCAGTTCATGTATAGTCTTTGGGTAGTGACTTAGTCCCTGGAAGCTCTGGTAGGTTGGCATTGTTCTTCATATGGGGTCTCAAGCCCCTTCAAGCTCTTTCAGTCCTTTCTCTTATTCCTTCAACGGCGGTCCCATTCTCAGTTCAGTGGCTTCATGATGGCATTCGCCTATGTATTTGCTGTATTCTGGCTGTGTCTCTCAGGAGACATCTACATCCGGTTCCTGTCGGCCTGCATTTCTTTGCTTCATCCATCTTATCTAGCTTGGTGGCTGTATATGTATGGGCCACATGTGGGGCAGGCCCTGAATGGGTGTTCCTTCTGCCTCTGTTATAAACTTTGCCTTCCTATTCCCTGCCAAGGGTATTCTTGTTCCCCTGTTAAAGAAGGAGCAAAGCATTTAAATTTTGGTCATACCTCTTGAGTTTCATGTGTTCTGTGCATCTTGGGTAATTTGAGCATTAGGGCTAATAGCCACTTTTCAATGAGTGCATACCATGTGTGTTTTCCTGTGATTGGGTTACCTCACTCAGGATGATATTTTCCAGTTCCATCCATTTGCCTATGAATTTCATAAACTCATTGTTTTTAATAGCTGAGTAATATCCACTGTGTAGATGTACCACATTTCTGTATCCATTTCTCTGTTGAAAGGTTCTTTACAGCTTCTGGCTATTATAAATAAGGCTGCTAAGAACATAGTGCAGCATGTGTCTTTGTTATATTTTGGGGCATCTTTTGGGTATATGCACAAGAGAGGTATAGCTGGGTCCTCAGATAGTTCAATGTCCAATTTTCTGAGGAACCTCCAGACTGATTTCCAGAGTGGTTGTACCAGTCTGCAATTCCACCAAAAATGGAGGAGCATTTCTCTTTCTCCATATCCTCTCCAGCATCTGCTGTCGCCAGATTTTTTTATCTTAGCCATTCTGAATGATATGAGGTAGAATCTCAGGGTTGTTTTGATTTACCTTTCCCTTATGACTAAAAGATTTTGAACATTTCTTTATCTTAGCCATTCTGAATGATATGAATTCTTTGTTTAGTTGGAATCACATTTTCGGTTGTTTCCGATTTGCATTTTCCCCCCCCACCTCCCCATTGCCGCCTGTTCACTAAAGGACCCAGGGCTTCCCTTCCATTTTTTAAGGATATTTCTTTATGAGGTCAGAGTCTTCCATCAGTCTTTGGTAGTGGCTTATTCATTGCATTCCTCAAGCTCTTCAGTTCATTCTCTGATTCCTTCAACGTTTAGCTCTGAACCCCATTTTTAATGTGTTCTTCAGGTCTCCCCTGCAGTCTAACTTCTTCATCCATCTTCTTTGTATATTTTGGATAAAATGGGTGTTCCCCTCTATCATTTCTTGTTCCCCTTTTAAAGAATTTGAATTCTCTCATATATTTGGGACAGGTAATTCTTTGTTGTGTGAGTGTACCATGTTTTTTTTATCATATGTATCAGTTCAACCATTTCCTTGTTTCATAAAGTTCACTTTTTTTTTGATACATCTGTTAAAGTGTGTAGATGTACCACATTTTTGTATCCATTCCTCTAATGTTGTTTTTAACCAATATTTAAATAAGGCCTCAAACAGTACTTTTTTAATGTTGGGGCATCTTTTGGGTATATGAGCAATTACTTCCTTCAGGCATGATCCTTTTTTTACCTCCCTGAACCCCACCCTCATCCCTTGTTACCATGTATAGGGACAGGTAACTGTTGTGGTGTAGGTTTTTTTTTTTCTATATATGTATCCCTTTTTACTTTAGCCTCTTTAGTCTTTTCTTTTTGATTATTCAATCCCACCCATGGAGCATTTTCACCTTTGACAAATAACCCTCTTGTTTAAAAAAATAAAAGTTTAAAAAAAGGGGGGAATTGTGGGGCAGCAGGCAATGAAAGGTACCCTGATTCATGAAGGAGATAATTCTAATTCAAGGGGCACCCTGAAAGGGACAGCAGGTGCATTACCAGTATACCAAAATATCTGGGCCTTACATAGCTGCACCCCCAATGTTCCCTATAGAGAGTTTTGAAACAGACCAGTCATGTAGGGCTATGCCTCAAGCCCCTTCTCCACAGGTGAGGAAGTGACCACAGGTTACATAGGCTCAAAACAATGCCCTAAGCACCTCCTCCACAGGTGAAGATGTGAATACAGGTCATGTAGGCTCAAGACAGATCTGGACAAAAACAACAACAACAACAACAAAACAAAAACAAAAACAAAAAAACAGGACCATGCCTCCAAATATGTAGATGAGGTCTTTCCAAGCTCTCAGGCCAAAGCAATAGGAAGTACCTGCTGTCAGAACCTGACCCATTCAAAAAATTTTATTTAGGTGTCCTGTTCAAAATTACAGGTGTGCAGGAACTAGTCCATCTTCTGAGAGCTTCTGTCATAAGAGCTGTAACAGTGAAGCTTGGGGAAGAGATCTGCTTGGGAAAGAGATTGGCTCTCCCTGATATCATTGCCTCCAGAAGCTCCCCTGCACCCCTTGTCAGCTAGTAATTCCCCTCCTGTCTCAGCCCAAGCAACCTAAGAGGCAGACTCAGTGGAAAGGAGAAGAACCAGCAGCAGGGCCTAAAGAATCTGTTCCCCTTCCCTGCCTGAGTTCTCTCCCCCTTTTCCCAAACCATGCCTCTACTCAGGCAAGAGATCTCTATGGGAGTACCCAAGGTGACAGAGTCCTACACACCTGTTCCTCAAGTTCTGCACAGCTAATTTATTCTAATGTTTTTCTTTCACTAACACATGCAACAAGTATTTATCAATATTATTGAAGACATTGACATGAAGATTGTAGAGGGCATGAGGGCCGGGTACTCACAGAGAAACAAGGTTGAATAGGATAACCTTGTCTGAATTTTTGATTCAATTAAATTTATCAACCATTCTTACTTTACTCCTATATTCTGCTGTTTTTATTACAGGAATTTTAGTCACGTAGGGATGCCTCCTCAAGGGAGGAGAGAATATTTACCTCAAAGAAACCAAATATTTACACCCCATTCAGAAAGAGGAGAGTGGAGGTTCTTAACAAACTGCTGATTTTTTTGCTATCTGTGTGAACAAAAATGCACCCTATACCCAGGATGATTATATTTAGTATTGATAGTTCACCTTGTGGATTTTTCCTTAGATGAATATGAAGTGTCCTTCCTTATCTTTTTTGATGACTTTTTGGTTGAAAATCGATTTTATTTGATATTAGAATGGCTACTCCAGCTTGCTTCTTCAGACCATTAGCTTGGAATGTTGTTTTCCAGTCTTTTGCTCTGAGGTAGTGTCTGTCTTTGTATCTGAGGTATATTTCCTGTAGGCAGCAAAATGCTGCGTCCTCATTATCTATCTAGTTTTTTAATCTGTGTCTTTTTATTGGGGAATTGAGTCCATTGATGTTGAGAGATATTAAGCGATAGTGATTGTTGCTTCCTGTTATATTCGTATTTGGAGGTGAGATTATGTTTGTGTGCATTTCTTCTCTTTGTTTTGTTGCCAAGACAATTAGTTTCTTGCTTTTTCTAGGGTGTAGCTTGCCTCCTTCTGTTGGGCTTTACCATTTATTATCCTTTGTAGCGCTGGATTTGTAGAAAGATATTGTGTAAATTTGGTTTTCTCATGGAATATCTTGGTTTTTCCATCTATGTTAATTGAGAGTTTTGCTGGATACAGTAACCTGGGCTGGCATTTGTGTTATCCTAGGGTCTATATGACATCTGTCCGGGTTCTTCTAGCTTTTATAGTCTCTGGTGAAAAGTCTGGTGTAATTCTGATAGGTCTGCCTTTATATGTTACATGACCTTTTTCCCTTACTGCTTTTAATGAATTTTCTTTCTCTTGTGCAATTGGTGTTTTGACTATTATGTGATGGGAGGAGTTACTTTTCTGGTCCAATCTACTTGCAGTTCTGTAGACTTCTTGTATGTTTATGGGCATCTCTTTCTTTAGGTTAGGGAAGTTTTCTTCTATGATTTTGTTGAAGATATTTACTGGTTCTTTGAGTTGGGAGTCTTCACTCTCTACTATACCTATTATCCTTAGGTTTGATCTTCTCAGTGAGTCCTGGATTTCCTGTATGTTTTGGACCAGTAGCTTTTTCCGCTTTACATTATCTTTAACAGTTGTGTCGATGATTTCTATGGAATCTTCTGCTCCTGAGATTCTCTCTTCTATCTCTTGCATTCTATTGGTGATGCTTGTATCTATGACTCCTTGTCTCTTTCTTTGGTTTTCGTTATCCAGGGTTGTCTCCCTTTGTGCTTTCTTTATTGTTTCTATTTCCATTTTCAATCCCTTCACCTGTTTGATTCTGTTTTCCTGTAATTCTTTCAGGGATTTTTGTGATTCCTCTCTATAGGCTTCTACATGTTTATTTATGTTTTCCTGCATTTCTCTAAGGGAGTTATTTATGTCTTTCTTGAAGTCCTCCAGCATCATGAACAAATGTAACTTAAAATGTGACTGTCTTCCAGTCACAATTGGACTGATGCACATATCTAGTCACAGAAACATTGGCTACAGGCACAGTGTCTGAATCTAGTCAACCCAGATAAAATCCTCAAGTTGGGAGATGGAAATGGACATGGGCTCTCACTGCTAACCAGGAAGTCCTTCTATTGATACTCACATGCAAAGGAAAAATTAGTTTCCTCCAATGAAGTTCATAAGGGATACTAAGCAAATTTAATTATATAAGACATGCTTAGCAGTTGATAGCCACCAAGAAAATGAACTCATTGGTATTTTTGCAGACATTTACATTTATTTTCTGAAATTTATGTAGCTACTATTATAATTTATACAATTATATATATATTTATATGTAGAGAATGTAAAGGCTAAAATAACATTTTACGGACGATATGCTTATACTGACTTCACTTTCCTGAAACTTTAGACTTTTTTAACAATCAGACTGCCATGCTACAGAGGACAATGCCACATCTTTCTCCCAGTCAGTGTCTACCATTTGTCACATTTACACAGAATACCCTCATTCTGCAACAACATAATAAAACAGATCATCACTTGTGGCTCACAAAACATGAAAGGAGCATAAATATCCACTACCATATGTAATAGTACTAAAGAAGTGACTTAAAATAACTAGTGAAACTTTATTCTCATGACTGAAGATGTGGCTCAGCAGTGAAGAACCCTGGCTGCTCTGCCCAGGACCCAGTTTCAATTCCCAGCACTCTTGGGGCAGCCCATAACTGTCTGTAACACCAGTTTCAAATGATCTGATTCCCTCTTTTAACCTCCAAGTGAATCAGGAACCTAAGTGCTGCATATATGCACAAATAAACACCCATATAAATAAATGGTTAAAATACAAAATTTTAAATTGTAAAACTTTTCTGAAACTATCAATCCCAGAGCTCCCAGGAACTAGACCAGTACTCAAAGACTACACATGGACAAACCCAAAGCTCCAGCTGAATGTGTAGCAGAGGATGGCCATGTTCACACCAACGGGATGAGAAGCCCTTGGTACCTGCCAAGGCCAGTGTAGGAGAATGTCAGGACAGGGAGGTGGAAGCAGGGAAAGGCTGAACATCCTTATAGAAGAATGAGGATGGGATGGGATAGGGGCTTATGGATGGGAAACCAGGAAAGGAAATAACATTTGAAATGTATATAAAAAAATCCAACAATATATATGTATATATGTATATGTACATATATATATATATTTTTAATGGTAAAATTTTCTTGAAACTATCAATTTAGAAAGATATCCTCAGCCATATTTTGAAAAATAAAGTGAAATTACAATGTTTTTAATACCCTCAGAAATAAATCCACAAATAACAAATAAAAGAATCTCACAAAAAGTCTCTGTTCCCTAAGTCAAGGCGGAAGTCAAGACTACGTTTCTTTTTTGGCTGAAGACTGGCACCATGGTTTAAAAGCACTTTACACTTGTGTGTCAATTTTTCCTCTGGTTTTGGGAACAAATGCTTACACAGAGAAAAACATACTACAGAATTGACAACATTCTTTAGAAGAGAAGCTTGCAAAGACTGTCAAGGTTTTTAAGAAAAATGGACTTCTGGCCTTGGTGACTTTATGATTGATTATCTTGACGTTGATGTTGGCTTCTGGATGCTTATCAGAACCTTGAATATTTAAGCCAGACTTAAAAGGAGATCTGCAATGAGAAGATCTTGAAGCAGTGGTGCTGGTATCTCAATACATTCATAACTACAGAGTGATTGACAGTGTGAGCTGACAGTTGAGCATTCTTGAGCATCACTTGAGAGACCACTCTGGCAGCATAAGTTGCAGAGTTTCTTGGTGACATGGGAAATCGTGTCCTCAAACCTTGAAGCTGTAGCATGCACCAGTCACCCACATCTCTATCAGAATGGGTGGTGCACCTTGTGGAGAAAAGGCACCATCTAAGAGACATGACCTCAGGAACATACCGCTATGGTAATAGGTACTGGGCCGGAAGACCAGAAGTGACATTTTGGAAAGAATTTCATGAAGGACAGACAATCTTGGTGGAGCACCTGGGTGGTTGTTAATATGATAGACAGGTCCCTTTCCGAGTCATGAAGAATAACTTATGTGAAGAATAACTTATATCCCTGGCATGGCATGGCCATATGCCTCAGGATCAGAATTGACAAAATCTTCTGGTGCAAGAGTGGATGTTGACAGCATGTGCTATTATCCATGTTTATGAGTTGAGCCAGAATATATGAAAACTAGCAATGACAGCTTCCTCTTCCTGGACTGAAGTGAGCTAATCCCTCCCCCTGTGCAGCACATCATAAAAGTTCTGAGGTTCTGGGTTGTGTTGTGCAGTTGACATTGCTCCACAGAGTGAGCAGTGCCTGCCCCAGCCCAGCTTTTCTGTTCTTCCTTCCCTCATCACGCTAGTAAAGTTCCCAGGACCAACCCATATAGGACAGAATGAACTTGCTTATTAAAGAATTATGTAAAATTAGAATCAGCCCTGAATGTGTATGACAATACTAAATGGACTCATGTATGGGCCATTTGGGGTGTGTGTGTGTGTGTGTGTGTGTGTGTGTGTGTGTGTGTGTGTGTGTGTGTATATATAATAAATGGATTTGGAAGGGAAGGGCACTCTCAGGAGATTGGAAGGAGAGAAGAGTGGTACAGGTTAAGCTTTCAAAAATCAATTAAATTAAGATTTATCAACCATGAAAAACGTCTACAATCATAGCTCCTAATGATATGTCCTGGAAAAATGAGGAAATGAGTTGTAGATAATAAAAAGCAAATACCAGAGAGAAAGAATTTTTTTACTTCTTGGTGTGGGAATAGCCTTTCAGGGTGGGATTGGTAGGTAGTAACATGGAGATCATGACAGAATAAGATTTCGCTTTTTCTGAGGTACTAGTGAAAGCCAGACTATTTCCACAGGCACAAAACTTTTGACACCAGTCCATTTCCACGCTGATAACTTCCATAAATAACACTCAAAATACATCATAAAACAGTTTATTTCCCTGGGAGTTAGAGCCATGAAAAAATGCTAGCATATGCATGCTAACACATCCATCAACATTTTGCAGTATTGGGAATCCTATGAAAGTTATATTCATGTTTTACACCATAAGTTTCAGAGAAGTCTATGTGCTAGGATTATGGCTGGCATAGGCAGTGTGTAGTGGTGGATGGGGGATGTCTTATTCCAGTCTCTAAAACTGAAGGGTACACCAGCAGACTTCTGTACATCCTTGGAGGGATAGACAAACTCTGAAATAGTTAAAATGTGCTCTAATGAATTGCTGTCTGTCAATCTCTCTGTCTCTCTCCCTCTCTCTCACATGCATGTGCATAAGTGCTGTGTGTGTTCACACACACATACATAAAAAGTATAAACATTATATAATATCACCTTCTTTAATTCTCTTTTTCTTACTTACGTTTTGTGATTTTTCAGGTGTGTGTGTGTGTGTGTGTGTGTGTACGTGTGTGTGATTTGTTTTTATATGGTTTTGTTTAATTTTTGATTGTTTCTAATTCCATTTTAATTTTCTTCCATTTTTGGTTTTTCAAAATGAAAAAAAAGGTGTGTGCTTCAGTGAGTTGGTAGGTAGGAAGGCTCTGGAATAATTTGAGGATCAGGGGAAGAGTTATTAAAATATTTTGAATGAATTATTTCAAAAATTATAAAAAACAAAAACAAGTAAACATATATTTTGCCCTATTTAACAAAGAATCTTTATGGAGTTTGAACATGGAGACATCACATGTCAATTAAAGCAGGGCAGAGCAGGTAAAATACACTTAAGGAAGGAAACCAAAGAGGAAACAGGGTCCCCTCCACACACAACTGTTCTCTCTATGTTGATTCCTGGCCTCATGGAGCCCCCTGCTGGTCCTGAGTTTCCATGCAGTTAAGTTTGCCATGAATCACATTTAGTTGCACAGTCTGGCTTAGGATATAACTTATTCCTTTAACCTCAGTGTTCACAGAGCTAAGCTTAAGGAATAAATGGCTCTAGATTACCTAAGGATGATTTATGTCTCAGCGATTTTGAGTGTGCCAATACTATTATAATATCCTCTCAAAGTCAGATTCCTCCTTAGTGGCAGTTCATTCCAGCTCTACTGCTTCCCATTTCTATAAAGGTAAAAACAGAAGATACGAGTTTTTTCCTGTATTCTTCAGGGGCAGAGCACCTGTGTTCAGAGGGTAAATTATACATCCTACATTGTGTAATAGACAGAGTAAAAAGTCTTACACAATAATTGTATATAGGAGTGAGACTTGATATCAATAACAAAAATATTAAAGCACCTGAAGACCTGTCTGACCCTTAGAACTTAGTTTGTAAATAAGCCTACATTAAATGAATGGATAGTTAGAAAAGCCTCTGCTTGGGAAAAATATAAAGGGCCTATGAGATAAAAGGTCTGGGTCTTAGAGATCTGCAATGAAAACCACTACATCATTGCAGGGTCTTTTAGAAACTGAGACACCAAACAAAGAGCATACATGGCCTAGGCAAAGGTACCCAGCACATGGGTACCTCAATCTCCATTTGGCTCCTTCAATAACAGGATTGGTGTCTGCCCCGAAAGGTGCTACATCTCCTTTAATTCATTCCCTTAACTGGACTCCCTTGTCTGACCTCAGTGGGAAATGATGCCCGTAACCCAGAAGAGATTTGATGAACTAGGTTTGTAGGATATACAATGGAGCAACTACCATCTCAAAGAAGAAAGGAAGGGAATAGAAGTAGGAATTTGTATTGGGTGTTCAGAGGAGAGGGCAGCATGATTAGATGAGTTACTGGTTTAAGTGTATGGTTATGTAAATAAAGATCATTTTATTGCTCTGTTGCTGTATCAGAACAATGGCATATGATTTTCCCTTAGGGCCATAGGCTATCTAATTTCAGTTTCTTGGCAGTTCTAGCAGAGTCAGCCACGGCTAACCTTAACCCTAATCACCCTAAGACTAATTTTGTAGTCTTTAAATTCCATCAAAGTGTAAATTATTAATCCAACAATTCTACACCTTTTGTACCAGCATAACCCAGAGTCAACTAACTATTATATTTGATGGGGTTCATAGCTAGATTGATGATTACCTTTTTCATCTGATACCATACAAAATATGCCCAGTTTTATGAACACTAATCAGTAGGAGTGGAGCTTTTTCTACTTGGAGCAAACTCAACTCTGTATTCAATAAGATATGTAAGTGTTGTCTTGAACCATAAGGTGTTAAAATTACTTTGTGGACAGCAGCCGATATACTTCAGAACAGACCAAATTATTTGAGACTATCTATGGACACTCTTTGGTCAATGATTCAATTTGGTAATACTCATCCAGTAATTCCCCTCTTCACCATATACAGTTCTTCATTGACTATAAACATTACAATAATTTGGAATCTTCAGCTGTGGGAATTTGAAGCCTAAGACTGAATGTAATCATAGCTCTGAACAACCTGGTGTAAGCACCAAACATCCTTCAGCTTTATAAAACAAAACACGGACAGAATCATTTAGGAACATCTTAACAGGAACCTAGGGTGAAAAACAGGAAGAAAAAGCTCTTAACATAAGAGCAAACAGGAAACCACCGAGGCCATTAAGAAAGCTGCAGACATACACTCTTATGATACAATAGAAAGGAACAGAGCTAAGAACCAGCCTGAAATACTGTACAGCTGAAAACTGAGGCTGTGTCAATGTGCTCTCCGGGCACAGTAGTATGTGGCAGTATCTGCAGTGTCCACACTGGTGATCTTGAGGAATGCTCGGGTGTTGGAGGTGTCCTTGGAGACTGTGAGCCGGCTCTTCAGAGATGGGTTGTATCCCTTATCATCATTCCACCAAATGTTTGCCAGCCACTCCAGACCCTTCCCTGAAGACTGACGAATCCAGCTCACACCCATACCAGAAGTGCTCAGTGAAAACCCAGAGAAAGTGCAAGTCAGACTGAGCGTCTGGGAGGGCTGCAATATCCCAGGGCCAGACTCTTTCAGAGTAACCTGGGACAAGACATCTGTGGAGAAATGAAAGGTGACAAGGTAAGGTTGGAACAGGTAATGATTGAAAAGTTCATCCCTCAGGAAGCCTTGGCACTCACATGAGGGGACAAGCAACAGCAGGAATGAGGAAGTAAGCCTGTCCATGCCTGCACACCAGTGAGTACACAGACCCAGAGGTGGCTTTTCAACCCAAGGCTGGGTGGATCCAGGAGAGATTTGCATTCCCTCTCCGGGTGCTGTCTCTGGTGGTGTACTTAAGTTTTAGGACTCAAGAGGTATCAGTCTATGATGGGAAATGCAGGTGCCCTCATGAGAGTTCATTTGGTTTCCCATAGAAAGTAGATAACATACAAGACCAGGTTCCTCAGTACACAATGGTTCTGGTGAGTGATGTTGAGATGCATTAGGATTAACAGAGACCATCACTCTAACATAAAGCGTCATGACTATGTTCACTCATCTCTGTCTCTCAAGTGGAAGGCTGAAGTCAATACTACCTTTCTTCTGTGGCTGAAGACTGCCACTGTGGTTTAAAAGCACTTTAAAACTGTGTATCAATTTTTCCTCTGCTTTTGGTAACAAATGCTTGCACAGTGAAAAATGTACTGCAAAACTGACAACATTCTTGAGAATATAAACTTACAAAGACTGTCAAGGTTTCTGTAGACAACGGGCTTTTGGCCTTGGTGACTTTAAGATTGACTCTATCTTATCCTTGATGTTGACTTCTGGATGCTTATCAGAACCTTGCATATTCTAAGGCAGCCAGAAAAGGAGATCAGCAATGAGGAGACCCTGAAGCACTGGTGCTGGAATCTCAATAAATCATGACTACAGCATGATTGACAGCATTAGCTGACAGTTGAGCAATCTTGAGCATCACTTGAGAGACAGATGAGGCAGCATAACCTGGAGAGATGGTTGATGACATGGGAAACCATGCTCAAATCTTGAAACTGCAGCATGCACAAGTCACCCAAATCGCTATTAGAATTGGTAGTATACCTTGTGGAGAAAAGGCACTATCTAAGAGACATGAGCTAATCAACATACTGCTATAGTAATAGATTCTTGGCAGGAAGGTCAAAAGTGACATTTTGGAAATAATTCCATAAAGGACAGACTCTCTGGGTGGAACGCTGGGTGGTTGTTAATATGATGGACAGGTCTCTGTCACAGTCATGAAGAATAACTTATGTGGGAAACCAAGGAAATGCTGAGTACTTTGTATCACCAGCATGGCATGGCCATATGGGTCAGACTCAGAATAGACAAATTCTTCTGGTGTAATTGCGAATGTTGACAGCATGTGCAATTAGACATTTCTATGACCTGAGCCAGCATGTATGAAAACTAGCAATTAGAGCTTCCTCTTCCTGACTGAGGTGATCTAATTCTTCCCCCTCTGCAGTACAACATAAAACTCTGAGGTTCTGGGTTATGTTGTGCAGTGGACATTGCTCCACCAAAGTGAGCACTCCTGCACCAGCCCAGCTTATCTTTTCTTCATTTCCTTATTACCCTAGTCAATTTCCCAGGACCAACCAATATAGGACAGAATGAACTTTCTTATTTAAGAATTATCTAAAATTAAAATCAACCCTGAATGTGTATGATAATACTAAATGGACTCATGTATGTGTGTGTGTATGTGTTTGTGTATGAGTGTATGTGTGTATGTGATTACGTATATGTATGTGTGTATATGTGTACATGTGTGTATATATGTGTTTATTGTTTATGTGTGTATATTGTGTGTATATATGGTTATATACATAATCATATATGTATATATGAATAAATATGATCATAAAGACACTATGATTTGGGAGGGAAGGGCACTCTCAGGAGATTGGACACACAGAAGGTTGGTACATGTTAAGCTTTCAAAAATCAATTAAATTAAGATTTAACAACCATGAAAATATCATAGTCCCTGATGATATTTCCTGGGAAAATGAGGAAAATGAGTTGTGGATAAGAAAGAGCAAAAAACAGAAAAAAGAGTTTTGTACATATTCATGTGAGAAGAGCATTTCAGTGTGGAATTGGCAGGTAGTACCATGGAGATGTGACAGAATAAGATTTTGCTTTTTATGACTTACTAGTAAAAGCCAGAATATTTCCACAGGCACAAAACTTTGGGCACCAGGCCATTTCACACTACTCACTTCCATAAATCAAAATATGTGATAAAACAGTTTATTCCCCTGGGAGTCGGAACCATGACAAATGATAGCATAAGCATGCTAAGATATCCATCAACGTTGTGCAGTATTGGGAATCCTACGAAAGTTATAGCCATGTTTTACACCATCAGTTTCAGATCAGTCCATGTGGTAGGACTATGGATGGCATGGACAGTGTGAAATGGTGGATGAGGGATGTCTAATTCCTGTCCCTGAAACTGAAGGGTACATGACAACCAGAGTTCTTTAAATACTGGGTGGGATATCCAAATTCTGATAGTTGAAATATACTCTAATGAATCTGTCTGTCAGGCTCTCTCTCTCTCTCTCTCTCTCTCTCTCTCTCTCTCTCTCTCTCTTACTCTCTTTCTCACATACATGTGCATGTGTGTGTGTGCTGAGTGTGCTCCCCACACATACATAAAACAAAGTCCACAGGTTATTCTATGACCGCTTTGCCTCGGAAATGTTTCCATGTGGAGCCTTGACTCGAGCCAGCACCAGAAGTGTAGATATTTTTATAATATCACCTTCTTCAATTCTGTTTGTCTGACTTATGTATTGCCTATGTATCACAGCTGTAAAGTTGTGATTTTAATGGTGTGTGTGTGTGTTATTTTTATATTGCTTTGTTTAATTTTCGTTTGCTTTTAATCCCCTTTTAATTTTCTTCTTTTTTTCAGTTTTTCAAAAAGAAAAAAACAGTATGTAGTTGAGTGATGAGTTGGTAAGTAGGAAGGCTCTGGAATACGCTGAGGATAAGAAGATGCGTTATTAAAATATATGGTATGAATTTTTCAAAAATTATAAAAAGCAAATAAAAACAAGTAAACATATATCTGTGGCCTGTTTATCAAAGAATGTTTATGGGGTTTGAACATGGAGACATCGCATGTCAATCACAGCAGGGTAAAGCAGTTAATATACTTAAGGAAGGAAACCACAGAAGACACAGAGTCCCCTCCACACACGACTCCTCTCTTTATGGGGATTCTTGGCCTCATGGTGCCCCCTGCTGGTCCTGAGTTCCCATGTCTTTCATGGAGCACACTAAAGTTGCACAGTTTGGCCTATGAAATAACTTACACCTTCAACTTCAGTGTTCACAGAACTCAGCTTAAGGACTAAATGGCTCTAGTTTACTTAATAATAATGATTTATGCATCAGTGATTTTGAGGAGTGCTAATACTGATATAATAACCTCTCAAAGCCAGATACCTCCATAGTGGCAATTCATTCCAGCTCTACTGCTTCCCATTTCTATAAAGGTTAAAACAGGAAATAAAAGCCTTTTTCCTGTCTTCATCAGGCTACAACTGGGCCAGAGCACCTCTGTTCAGAGGGTAAATTGTGTAATAGACAGAGTAAAAACACTTACACAATAATTGTACATAGAATGAGACTGTGGATATCAATAACAGAAATGTTGAGGCAGCTCAAGACCTGTCTGACCCTTAGAACTTAGTGCTGAAATAAGCCTACATTAAATGACTGGATAGTTAGAAAAACCTCTGCTTGGGGAAAATATAATGGACCTACTAGATAAAAGACCTGAGTCTTAGAGATCTGCAATGAGAATCACTCCATAATTGTACGGTCTTTCTGGAACTGAGACACCAACCAAAGAGCATACATGAACTAGACCAAGGTGCCCAGAACATGGTTTGCTCAGTCTTCATTTTGGTTCCTCCAAGAAGAGGAGTGGGGTCTGTCCCTAAAGGTGCTACCTCTCTTGGAATCCATTACCTTAACTGGACTCCCTTGTCTGACCTCAGTGGGAGTTGATGCCCCTAAAACAGCAGAGATTTGATGGACCAGGGTTGGGTGATATCCAACGTGCCCCTACCCTCTCAGAGAAGAAAGGAAAGGAATAGAAGGAGGGACTTGTTTATGCAGTCCAGAGGAGAGGGAAACAATTGGGATATTAAATCAATCTCACTCACTTTGGATATCCTAATTAATGTATCGAGTTAAAAATTTACTCCTCAACCTAACATAGTTTATCCCACTTTACCGTCATAAACAGCAATTTTCCAATGTAGATGAAGTTCTTCCTTTATCCCACTTAGAGAACAAGCCTTCCTCTCCCTTGTTCCTCTCCCTTTCTCCCTCATCCTTTCTCTCCTATCTTTATCCATTATTTCCTGTTCTTTTTCCCTCAGGAGAGAACAAGACCACTTTTTGCTGAGTATGAACTTTGGCTAGAGTGTCCTGGTAACATCGGTGTTATAAACATCTCAATCAATTTATGATTTGAATTTGTGTTTGAACTTCTACTTCTTGGTAAACTTGGCTTATTTTACATTAGTTTCTTAGCCAAAAACTCAGGATCAGTGATAATTTCCATCCAATAGTGTGAGCCTAAATCCTAGTCACTTATGGGTTGTTTCAAACCGCAAGGTTTGTGCTACTATTGTACCAGCATAACTTGCAGGAGGATCATGTTGGTGACTAAAGTGATTGCAACTGGATCATTGTTTATCTTTCTACTTTAGCAGTGTACCAATGCCTTCCAATACCGTGAATACTAGTCAGTAGAAGTGAAAACTCCAAGTAGATTGCAGTTCAACTTCCCAAGTTCAATATGTGGTATAGATGTTGTCTTCAGGAAAAGCACTTTGCATTCGACTTGTGGAAAGAAACCAACAGCCTTGGAAGCAGACTGGATGATTTTGTAGTTTCCATCATGGTCCATGTCTAACACATTGATAATCTGTGACCCATTCCTAGTCTGGAGTTTTTATTTGGTGAAGAGAGATATCTAATTGGGACTTTTCCTCTTCCACTATTAGATGATTCCATTTAGATTTCATTCATAGTTGTATATATTTTAAGCAACTTCTCCTGAATTAGGATTGCATACAACCCCTCAAATGGAACTTAGATTTAGATTTCTCTCTCCACATTTCTTCGCTTAGTCTAAACTCCCTAAACTCATATTTTAATCCACCCAATTATATCTATCTCTTTCTGATTCCTAACGATATCCATCCCTTTACAATAGATTCTTCCAGTAAACCTCATCTCTGTACTCATAAGGATTGTAGCTTGCTTATGGAATACATAATAACTAACACCCGAATTTAAGCAAATAATACATGCTTGTCTTTAACATCTCTGTTGTTCCACATTGTTTGAGGTTTTTTTCTATAGTTCAAACCACTTAACAGCAAATTTCGTGATTCAATATTTTAACTGTTGTGTAAGGTTCTGTTTATAAATATATCTTTCTTCTTCCCCTCTTATTAAAAATAGATTATCTTTTTTATACAATACATGCTGATGAGAGTTTCCACTCCCTCTACTACTTCCAGGTCTTCCATTCAAATATCATGTGATCCCAAGACCTTTCATAACTCTTATTAGAAAAAACAGCCTAGAGACACTGCTGGAACCTGAAAGGACCAGATCAACAGTTCTCTGCTCCCAAATCCCGTGGGAAGGAGAGCTAAACCTTCAGAGAGGCAGACACGCCTGGGAAGCCAGAAGAGACTACACTCTGCCCACATTTCTGACTCCAGAGGAAAACACCTAGAGCCATCTGGGACCCCGGTGCACAGGGGCTCCCTGAAAAGGGAGTGCAGGCCCTCCTGGTTGCTGCCCTGATGGAGAGCTCAAAAGCAACACCCCACAAGCAAACTTGAGCCACAGGACCACAGATAAGACCACCTTTTCTGCTCCAAGCGACCTGACTGGTGGTCTCAGGACACACAGAGGCAAAATTCCTCTGGGACCTCATACTTCCAGTTTTTAGCTGGATTCCCAACCTCGCTGAACCCTGCCCACAGCTCACTGTTCCCAAACCCCATAGGAGAGAGAGCTCACCACCCAGACAGGTGGGCACTCCTGAGATTGCAGATCAGAAGAGACCACTAATACTGCCCACCACCGCCCACATCCCTCGCCCAAGAGGAAACAGGATACGGCCTCTGGGAATTGGAAGATAGGGGCACTGGAGCTGCAGGTCCCCTGTGCTCCAGACACCGCCTGGAGCTGAAGGGACCAGATGAACAATTCTCTGCACCCAAAACCCAGGGGAGGGAGAGCTAAACCTTCAGAGAGGCAGACACAACTGGGAAGCCAGAACAGACTACACTATGCCCACATTTCTGACTCCAGAGGACAACACTTAACGGCATCTGGGACCTCGGGGCACAGGGGCTCCCGGAAAGGGCAGCGCAGGCCCTCCTGGTTGCTGCCCTCATGGAGAGTTCAAAAGAAAAACCCCAGGAGCAAACTTGAGCCACGGGACCACAGGTAAGACCAACTATTCTGCTCCAAGCGACCTGTCGGGGAAACTCAGGACACAGGCCCACAGGAAAAGCTGAAGACCTGTAGACAGGAAAGACTACATGCCCGAAAGCAGAACACTCTGTTCTCATAACTGGCTGAAAGAAAACAGGAAAACAGATCTACAGCACTCCTGACACACAGGCCTATAGGACAATCTAGCCACTGTCAGAAATAGCAGAACAAAGTAACACCAGAGATAATCTGATGGTGAGAGGCAAGCACAGGAACCCAAGCAACAGAAACCAAGACTACATGGCATCATCGGAGCCCAATTCTCCCACCAAAGCAAACACTGAATATCCAAACACACCAGAAAATCAAGATCTAGATTTAAAAACATATTTGATCATGAGGCTGGAGGACTTCAAGAAAGACATGAAGAACTCCCTTAGAGAAATGCAGGAAAACATAAATAAACAAGTAGAAGCCATAGAGAGGAATCACAAAAATCCCTGAAAGAACTCCAGGAAAACACAATCAAACAGTTGAAGGAAATAAAAATGGAAATAGAAACAATTGAGAAAGAAAACAGGGAAACAACCCTGGATATAGAAAACCAAAGGAGGAGACAAGGAGCCATAGATACAAAATAGAAACAGAAGGAAAACTACCCAATTCTTTCTGTGAAGCCATAGTTACAATGATACCTAAAACTAAAAGACACAACAAAGAATACTTAAGAACAATTTCCCTTATGAATACCAATGCAAAATTAATAAATAAAATTCTTGCAAACCAAATCCAAAAACATCATTAAACATGATCAAGTAGGGTTCATCCAAGAAATGCAGGGATGCTTCTATATACACAAATCTGTCAAAGTAATCCTATATATAAACAAACTCAAAGAAAAAAAGCACATGAACATCTCATTAGATGCTGAAAAGGCCTTTGAAAAAATTCAACACTGCTTCATGTGAAAAGTATCAGAGTGATCAGCAATTCAGGTTCATACTTGAATATAATCAAAGCAATAAACAAAAAACTGACAACCAATATCACACTAAATAGAGGGCAACTCAAAGCAATACCATGAAAACCAGGAAAAAGGCAAGGCTGCCCACTCTCTACCTATCTATTCAATATAGTACTCAGAGTTCTGGCCAGTGCAATTAGACAACAAAAGGAAATCAAACAGATACAAATTGGGAGGGAGGAAGTTCTGATTTGCAGATGATGTGATAGTATATATAAGTGAGCCCAAAAATTCTACCAGAGAGCACCTAGTTCTGAGAAACAACTTCAGCAAAGTTGCCAGTTATAAAAAAATGTCAAAGAAATCAGTAGTGATCCTTTTCTCAAAGGATAAATGGGCCGGGAAAGAAATCATAGAAACTACAACTTCACAATAGTCACAAATAATATAAAATATCTTGGTATGATTCTAACTACTCAGGTGAAAGATCTGTATGACAAGACTATCAGATCCCTGAAGAAAGCAATTGAAGAATAACTCATTAGATGGAAAGATCTCCCATACTCATATCTTGGGAGTAATTATATATTAAAAATGGCCATCTTACTGAAAGCAATCTACAAATTCAATTCAATCCCCATCAAAATCCCAACTCAATTTCTCATAGACTTAGACTGAGCAATTCTCAAATTCATTTGGAATAAAAAGTACCGAAAACAGGGAAAACAATCCTTCTGAGAATGATTCAACAGTAAATAAACTTCTGGTAGAATTACCATCACTGACCTCAAGCTGTACTATAGAGCAGTAGTGATAAAAAAAAACTACATAGTATTGGTACAGAGACTGGCAGGTAGATTAGCTTTAAGATCAATAAAGGATAAATGGGACCTCAAAAAAATTTAAAAGATTCTGTAAGGCAAAAGACATTGTCATTAGGACAAAACCACAACCGACAGATTGGGAAAAGATCTTTACCAATCCTACATCTGGTCAACGGCTAATATCCAAAATGTACAAAGAACTCAAATAGTTAGACTACAGAGAACCAAATAACTCTATAAAAATGGACTATAACTAAACAGACAATTCTCAACTGAGGAATATCAAAGGGCCAAGAAGCACCTAAAGAAATGTTCAACATCCTTAGTCATCAGACAAATGCAAGTCAAAACAACACTGAGATTCACTTAATACCAATCTGAATGGATAGGATCAAAAACTTAGGTGAGAGAAGATACTGACAAAGATGTGGAGAAAGAGGAACACTCCTTCATTTTTGATGGGACTATAAACTGGAAAAATCACTTTGGAAATCAATGGTGCTTCTTAATAACATTGGAAATAGTTTCCATCTGAAGTTGCAGCTCTACCACTCCTGGGCATATACCCAAAAGATGCTCCAACATATAACAAGGACAGATGCTCCACTATGTTCTTAGCAGCCTTATTCATAACAGCCAGAAGCTGGAAAGGACCCAGATGCCAGAGAAATGGATTCAGAAAATGTGATACATTTACACAATTGCATACTACTCAGCTATAAAACAATGGGATCATGTAATTTTTTAGGTAAATGGATGGAACAAGAAAACATCATACTGAGTGAGGTAAACCAGGCATAAAAGAACAGATATGGGATGTACTCACTGGTAAGTGGATATTAGTCCAAAAGCTAACAGTGCCAGATACAGGAGGGGATGGGAGAGAGGAACCAAGTGTCAGCAAATGGAATAAAAATATGTAGCAGTGTTAAGGGACTTTAACTGGAGCTAAGAGACCCACTGGCGGGTCAAAGGCAAGAGGGAAAGAAGGGGCTCCCAGGATACAACAGGGAGGATTTTAGCTGAAGTGTGCAGAAAAGAGGAAATAGAACCTGTGGAGACTGCCTGCTGTATATAGGCATGGACCCTGGTTGGGGCCACCCACACATCTCAAAGTTTTTAACCCAGAAATGTTTCTGTTTAAAGAAAAAGCAGGGACAAAAATAGAGCAGAGACTGAAGGAAGAACAATCCAGGACTGCCCCACCTGGGAATCTATCCTGTCTGCAGACACCAAGCGTGATACTATTGCTGTTGCCAAGAAGCCCTTGCTCACTGAAACCAAGTGAGGCTGTTCCTTGGGAGGTTTGGTCATCAACTGACCAATGCATATGTGGATGCCAGAGCCAACCATCAGACTGAGCTCAGGGAACACTGTGGGGGAGCTAGTGAAAGACTGGAGGAGTCGAGGGGGATTGGGACCCCATAGGAAGAACAACATGGACTCTCTGGACCACCCTCCGGTGCTCCCAGATACTAGATCACCAACAAAGAAGTGTACCGGGAGGGATTCATGGCTCCAGGTACATATGTATCAGAGAATGGCCTTGTTTGTCATCAATGGGAGGGTAGGCCCTTGGTCGTCTGGATGTTTGATATCCCAGTGCAGGGAGATACTGGAAAGGTGGGGTATGAGAGGATGGGTGGTCAGGGTAACACTCTCATTTAGTAAAAGGAGAGTGAGGGGAGAGCAGATATGGGATGGAAGGTGGTTGTTTACTGGTTACCGGGAAGTGGGTATCATTTCAGATTTAATGAAAGGAATGATTCATAAAAATAAATAAATTTTTAAAAAGAAAAATCTGTGAGGTGAAACATTTAATGATGTCATAGATTAATACCTAATTTTTGTCAGTTCAGGAAGAGAGAAATGATAAGAGATGGCTCAATAGAGCAATAGGCAACTACCAGAAATGATTGGAGACTGCACTCAGGAAGCAAGGGCACACCAGAAATAAACGAACATGTTTTGTCTTTCCATGATGTTCTCTAGTTTATAGAAAAGTAAAAAGTACACAAGATTTGGAGCCTTTACTCAGTTTGTTTAATTTCAATTACATTTGTTTATTAAAAACCTTATACAATATAATCTAACCACAATTTTCCTCTCCCCAACGCCTCCTAGATCCTCATTCCTTTGCTGCCAACCAAAATTTATACCTTTCTGTTCTCTCATTTTTTAACCAAACACAAACAAAAACATAAAACAAGAATCATTTTCTATCTCTTTGTCTCTATTACTATTCATCCTATCTCTCCTTATACACACGCGCGCAAGCGCACACACACACAGGCAAACTTAAAAAAAAAAAACAAGAAAACAAATGTACTTGAAAAGACTAATAAGACAAAAAAATGAAGAAATAAGACTATATAACACAAACACTCTGCAAACATGCCATTGTGTTGGTTCTGTTTGTCCATCTACTGGTCATAGTGCCCACCTTCTAGTGTGGTTAATACAGAAAGTAAGAATCCACTTAAGAAGACTAATTGTCCATTTTCAATGAATACCAGCTGCAGATAGATTCTTAGCTCATGGGGGGAGCACATGTCCACACCCCCCTTTCTGTTCAGGGTGTCATTGGCTTGAACCTACCTAAGTCCTGTGCTTGTTCCCACAGTCTATGTGAGTTCATCATATTGTGCATCAGTCCTATTGTGTCTGGATGAGAATGTTTCTTTACCATCATCCATTGTCTCCGGCTCTTAAAATCTTCCTCTGCAATGGTCCATTAGTATTGAGATGAAGATTTAATGAGGACAACCCATTTAGTACCAGTGCTCTAATGTCTTCCACTCTCCAAATTATCCATTTGTGGTTCTCTCTTGCTTCCCATCTACTGCCAAACATGTCTCTGATGAGGGATAGATGAGTTGCTGTTTGAAGTGTATGTTTATATAAATAAAAATCATTTTATTGATATGTTGCCCTATCACAACAATGGCATATGGTTTTCCCTTAGGGCCATGGCCTATCCAATTTCCATCTTTTGGCATTTCTACCAGAGTCAGCCATGACTAACTCAAACTCTAACCACCCTAACCCTAATTTCATAGTCCTTAAATTCCATCAAGGAATAAATTATTAATTCCACAATGCCTTTGCACCTATTGTACCAGCATAAGCCACACACAGGTAACTACTTTAGACGATGGGGTTTGTAGCTATATTGATGATTACCTTTCTCAGTCAATACTATACAAAGTACCTCCAGTTCTATGAGTACTAATCAGTGGGAGTGTAGCTTCTACTTGGGCACAAGCTCAACTTCTCTGTATTCATTGAGACAGATAAGTGTTGTCTTGAACACTATGGTCTTAAAAATAGTTTGTGGAGAGCAACCAATAGACTTCAGAACAGCCTGAATTATTTGGGAGTATCTATGGATATTCTCTGGTTAAACAATCAATTTGAGAATACTCATCCAGGAATTCCCATCTCCACCATATACAGCTGTTCACTGAAGATGAACATTATGATAGTTTGGAATCTTCTGCTGTGGGATTTTGAAGCCTAGGACTGAAAGGAATCATAGCTCTGAACCACCTGGTATAAGCACAAAACATCCTCAGCTTTATAAAACAGAACACAAACAGAATTCTTTGTGAACATCTTAATAGGGACCTATGGTGAAAAACAGGAATAGAAACATCTTAACCTAAGAGCAAAAAGGAAACCACAGAGGCCAGAAGAAAAGTTGTGGACATAGATTTTATGACATAATAGGAAGGAACAGAGCTGAGAACCAGTCTGAAATACTGTACAGCTGAAAACTGAGGCTGTGTCAGTGTGCTCTCCGAGCACAGTAGTATGTGGCGGTATCTGCAGTGTCCACATTGGTGATCTTGAGGAATGCTTGGTTGTTGGAGGTGTCCTTGGAGATTGTGAGCCGGCTTTTCAGAGATGGATTGTATCCCTTATCATCATCCCAATAAATGATTGCCAGCCACTCCAGACCCTTCCCTGAAGGCTGACGAATCCAGCCCACACCGATACCAGAAGTGCTCAGTGAAAACCCAGAGAAAGTGCAAGTCAGACTGAGGGTCTGGGAGGGCTGCAATATCCCAGGGCCAGACTCTTTCAGAGTAACCTGAGACAGGACATCTGTGGAGAAATGAAAGGGGAGAAGGTCAGGTTTGAACAGGTGAGGATAGAACAGTTCATCACTTAGGAAGCCTTGGTACTCACATGCAGGGACAATCAGCAGTAGGAATGAGGAAGTAAGCCTGTCCATGGCTGCACACCAGTGAGTGCCCAGGCCCAGCTTTGGCTTTTCAACCCAAGGTTGGGTGGATCCAGGAGAGATTTGCATTCCCTCACCAGGTGCTGACACTGATGGTGTACTTAAGTTTTAGGACTCAAGATGTATCATTCTGTGATGGGAAATTCAGGAGCCACATGAGAGTGCGTATCTGCTTCCCACAGAGAGTACGTACCACACAAGACCAGGTTCCTCAGTATAAACATTTGTCCTCAGTGATGTTGGATTGCAGTAGGATTGATAGAAACCCTAACTCTAACAAAAAGTGTCCTGACTCTGTCCACTCATCTAGGATTCATTTCCCTGTGTTTCTGCATGGAGAACAGATAAGGAGTTCAAAGGGGAGATTTTACTCCTACGTTGTGGACACTCTGTGTCTAGGCCCTGAATGAGTACTATATATTTTCTACATTATTGGTAAAGTTATAGTAGACTTCTTGCCTAGTACAAGAGTATATGCCATCTCAAGCTGGCAATTATAAATACTGTAGTTCCATGAAAGAGGGTGATTTCATTGACTTTACTGATGTGTCAAGTTATTGCCTCACATATTTTAAATTGCTATTTATTCCACAATCAGTAGAATACTAGTAGTATAGTAGTAGTATATTAGCCTGTATTTCTGACAACTTTAAAATTAAGAGCAGAAAACATAGACTCTAAGCATGGAGAAGTTTACTTAATCTCCTAGAAGTGTATGATCTTGAAAGAAGGCACAGTAGGCAGAGGATGCTGAAAGGCACTGCACACAAGGTTAGGGTATTTTTTTCACTGCCTTCAGATATGTTAAATACAATGTACTCTTCTTTGTTCTTATCAGTATTGATGGTTTAGTATTTAAAGAGAATAAAATTTGACTAAGTTTGGTCAACTTTGTGCAGTGGCTTGTTGGCATGAATGTGACTTAATTTATGGAAAAAGCTTGAGTAGATGACTGATTCCATTAAAGAAATCGACACCAAAGCAATCAAGTTCCTTTTATGAATAAAACAGCTTCATATTTTCAAATGTTTGAGAAGTAAAAATATCAAGGTATTTCCAAACCATAAAATAAGACCTTAGCACAAATTTGTATCAATACAAGAAAGAGAAAACAATCCCACAATGCTGAGTGCCATCTGCAGCCCTGAACCTTCAGGGTAGAATGAGCAATAAGACCTGCACTAATGTTTATATTCTTTTTCTAGGGGGTGGTCAATGTTAAAATGACTCTTTATATATTCAAAGGTCATCGTATACCTCCTCATCAGGCAGGAGAGGGGGTCTACAAGAAGGCAAAGACCCTGGAATAGATAACACAAAGGCTAAGTTCTCAGGTTTCGATGATGGGACCAGAGGGCCAGAGATAAAAAGATTGCTGGTTCCTGAATATTGAAAAGTCAGACAACAGACTCTTCAGAAGAAGAGTATGTCATTCTAACCAAGACACAAGTGTTGCATTTCAGATGCTTTGCCCATAGAGGGCATGAAAGCATAGTGTTGTTTTAAGTCTGTGATATGAACTGCTATGGATGAAGATATTTTTCATGAAAATTTCAGATATATTCAAAGTAATACTGGGTTCAAGTCCATAAATGTACAGAGATGTGAACAACATGTTACAAAAATTAAAATACATAAAGATAATCGAGTAGTATTCCATACAAATTTATATATAAAGAATCCTGCCACATAGGGCTCAAGAATTAGAATATATTACACTAAATATGAATCACATTAACTCATCCACTTAGATTATTTCACTGATAAACTTTGCAGCGGTCAAAATTCTTGGACTCAGGGATTCTCAGCTATAGAGCCTATGTCCAACTCAACTATTGTGTTTACGCATTTCTACTCAGTACAATAAGTATTGTTGAGCCTCTATGTTAATCACAAGGACATGTGAGGAGAAAAGCACTGCAGACTGAACATGTATTACCTAAGGTAGAACTACCAATCCATCCTTCAGAAACTCTCAACAACTTGGATTGAAAGTGACCAAACTATCATGCAATTCATTTGGGAAGGGCATGTTATATGTTGATGGTATGAGTAACAGGATTCCAGATATGCACAGAGTAGAGCAGGAATCAGACATTCCTTAAGATGATGTGTAAAGTTTGCTACCACAGTCAGGATCTAAGCTCATGAGGTGCAATTGGCATCCAGTCAGGGGGTAGGTTAATTCGAGGATAATGGGGAGGGGAACACCCATATAGAAGGGGAGAAGTTAGTGGGCTGATGGACAGGAAACCGGTAAAGGGATTAACATTTGAAGAAAAAAGAACTAAATGGGCTTGCAACTCCATAAGAACAAAAATGCCAACCAACCAGAGCTTCTAGAGACTAAACCACTACGGAAAGACCATACTGACCCACGGCTCCAACTACATATGTAGCAGAGAATAGGCTTGTTGGGGCACCAGTGGAAGGGGAAGCCCTTGGTCCTACCAAGGTTGGACACCCAGTACAGGGGAATGTCAGGGGGGCATAACGACGGTGGATGGTGGTGGGGGGAACACCCAGATGGGGGAGGGGGAGAGGAGCTTATGGACAGGAAACCAGGAAAGGGAATAACATTTGAAATGTAAATAAAGAAATGTATCTAATAATTTTTTTCAAAAAGAAAAAAGGAGGAAATGTAAATTCCCATGGATTTGTATCTGAACATATTGAAATAACATACCATGATTCATGAATACAAATAATTTTGTATTTAAACTGAATAATAAAAAGTTATTGGAAATGAAAAGAAAATAAAAATATAAGAAGGGCCTGACTATAAAATACACCCAGCTTTTCCCTCTCTCCTTCACCTGAGCTGAGGGCATCACATGGCAGCAGGGCCAGGTCTCCCACACTTTCCCAGTAGAGCAGCATGGGCTTAACACTGTGACTGGAACATCCAGGACTGTATTCCCAAGTCACAATCAATCTTATTCTCCAACTGAAAAAGTCCCTTCTGCCAGTCAAAAGAAGTTTCAGACAGATTTACAGATGCAGCTGGCAATGAAGATGATGTCCTAACTTGGCACATGTTTGAAATTTTCTATCATTTCATTTGTATACGTAATTGTTTTTGTCCTTCCAATAAGGTTAATGTGTAATTAATAAAACATATGCTCAATTACTTAACAAAGAACTTTTACTGTCCTAAATTTGTAGTTTTCTGACAGTAGCTACAACACATATATCATTTAGTCTCTGAAGTTGTGTGATGTTAGGAAAGGAAGCCTCAGAGTCTCCTAGGACTTCCTCACTCTCCAGATGTTTCTCTGCACTTGTTACTGTTTCACTCCTGGTGAAAGTTGGATCTACACCACCCCCTGCTGGTACTGAGCACCCTCAAAGGGAGATGTTTCTGAACACACAAGGAACCTGCTCACTGTGTCTCCTGCACAGTAACACAAAGCTGTGTCTTAGTGGAGGTGGAGCTCTGCTCCAGAGTGAACTTGTTCTTGAATGGGTAAACTGACATTCTGATGGATTCTTCAGGAACAGCTCCTCCACACCTTATACAGAACTTAGTCTATTATCTTTCAGGGCATGTAGGTTCTTCAGGAAGGTGAACAACCACAAGGAGGCTCTCATCTGTGACAGTCATGAGCCATTGTCACACAGTGCAGAGGCCCAGCCTAGGCATGGGGAGGGTCTGGAAGCAAGGCAGCAATGGGAGTGGCACTAAGATAATAATGACTCAGGGTCAGTAGTGGATGCAAGCTGTCAGTTCAAGTGCTCTCTGTTTATCCAAGGATTCTCTTCATTCTTCCTTCCTCTACTTTCATGCCTTTGCCTTCCCCCAATTTCTCGTTCTTTTTCCTTCTCTTCTTTCATTCTTTCTTTCTCCCAACCAGAGAGCCTGAATGCAGTCTTTTATCTAGTAAAGTTACATCTTTAAGGTTTTGATCATTATTAATAGTTACCTAAAATCCTTAAATTTACGTATGTCCTATAAATTCTAGATTGTTGGGGGGGACGGCACTAATGGGAGGAGGATGCGGTGGGGAACACCCCTTGAGAAGGGGAGGAGGAGGGTTTAGGGGGATGTTGGCCTGGAAACCAGGAAAGGGCATAACAATCGAAATGTAAATAAGAAATACCTAATTTAATAAAGATGAAAAAAAAGAAAGATAACACACACTACTAAGGTTGAAATGATTTTTTAAGTTTTTAATTTTATGCATGTAAAACAGCCAGTTCTCTCTATATTTCTCAAGGCATTGTCATAGTCAATCCTACAAGTGACTAGGAGAACAAACTACTAATTTTTGTATTCTTTTACATCAACTTTTAATTCTCTAATCTTTATTTTCATATCCTAGCAATTCCATAGCTTAAAGTACTCTTCTTCACATACTAATTATATATATATATATATATATATATATGCAAGTATTCCTTCTATAACAGAAATCTATTATTTGCTTGTATATTATACATTCCTATTTTTTATTCATGCCTTTTCTCCTTGAGACCACTTTAATTCTCTATCCTTGATGTCCCCAAGTTTATTGTGGCTAAACAATACAGTAAGCATTGGAACAGACAGTACATGTATCTCCTCATGATTCCAAATTCAAGGACAAGTCTGGAGATAAACCATTTCTAAAAAGGACCATGTAAGTTTTTTCACCTTAATGACAGTGATGTTTATATCATTTCCCATGGCCCTAAAGGACAAGGACAAGGCATGTTCCTTGCAGTCCACAGCCTCATGACCACCTCCATTCCTCATCGCTGAGAAGGACATGTTTCATTTATCATGGAGTGATTTGCTCTGAGTAATGAGGGGAAGTATATTCCCCAGAAAGAGAGATTGTAAGTAAATTAGTAGAGAGAGTAGATCGATTTCAGGTCAACAGTGTCATAAGCACACGTGGTGATTATATGGATCAATGGGATGGTGATGCTCCAGGGGCAAGAACTGAGTCGAAACTGCCCTACTCAGCCATGCCAGGCCCTCATGTCTCTCCTCATGGATCAACACAGATAACCCACAGGACTTCTAAGATTACATGATGTTTCTTTACATTCTACTCACAGAGACAAGCGTTAACTATACAGAGATGAAAGCATAATGCCCAGGTTGTGGGATGGTTGCGTATGATCCTAGGTTAAACTGGATGGAAACAGGGAACCAGGGAAACAGAAGTGGTCAGAGCACAGGCCAAGTACCCTAGAAGGTGTGTTCAGAAAAATTGCACACAACATTGTATATTTATTTTCCTGTTTCCAGATTAATTCTGAGAGTTTGATGAGCTACTATGTTGGTTGTGGTGGTGTGATCCCTTGTGGAGCTTGTTTATCAGAAGTGAAGCTACCTTTCATCTTTCTTCCTATAAAACATTCCACTGAGAACTTTCTGCTGTTCTGACTTGAACATCATGAGCTGTGTCACATCGTACCTTCTTGAAATTCTTTTATTTTTCCATCAATTTTGAAAGATAACTTAGCAGGGTATAACACTCTTGCTCACAGTTGCTCATATTCAGAGAATGAAATATTGCATTCCACATCTTTCCAGTCGTTGTGGTTGCTAAAAAAGGGTCGAGCATAATTCTTCTGCTTCTGTCTTTTTATGTGAATTGGTGTTTTGGATGCTTCTTGGAACACTTGGAACCTTACAGCTACAGATGAACTCTCTTGCCAAAGCCAAATGGCTACTGAACTTTGGGAAAGTTACATAATAGTAAGGAAAACATGATGTCTAGCTGAATTAATCTAGTGTTATTTAAAATCAATGTTAATACCCTCATACCATACAAACCATGCAACAATTACTTCATTCAATGATGCTTTGTCCTCCTAACCCCACCCTCATCCCTTGTTCACACTCTAGTTTAATTTTCCCACATATTTAGTGGTTTGGTTTTTTTTTTTTTTGTTTTTTTTTTTTTTTGATACTAATCCTGAAAATTTTCTACAAATGACACCTCTCATTTAAAAAAAAAGTAAAGGGGGGATTGTGTTTCAGGAGGGAGTGAAAGGCACTCTGATTCCTGATCTAGATAGGTCGAATTCCTGAGAGACACTAAATGGGACAGCAGGTGCATTCCCAGTATCTCAGAATATCAGGGTCTAATGTACCTGTGCCCTCGCAAAGACCAGTGTTGAGAGGTTTTAGACAGACCAGTCATGTAGGGCAATACCTCAAGACACTCCTCCACAGGTGAGAATGTGAACACAGATTACATAGGCCCACAACAGATCAGTCACAGAGGACAAAACCCCAAAGCCCTCCTCTACAAATCAGGATTTGGCCACAGGTTACATAGGCTCAAGACAACACCTTAGGCACCTCCTCCACAGGCAGAGATGTGACTACAGGTCTTGTAGGCTCAGACAGATCAGACATAGAAAGAGAACCATGCCTCCAAATATGTAGATGAGGTCTTCCCAAGCTCTCAGGCCAAACAAATAGGAAGTATCTGCTGTCAGACACTGACCCATTCAAAAAACTGTATTTAATATCCTGTTCAGAATAAAGGTGTGCGGGAACTATTCCATCGTCTGAGAGCTTCTGTCACAAAAGCTGTAACACTGCCATTTGGCAAAGACATCCACTTGGGAAAGAGATCTGCTGTCCCAGAAATGATCCCTTCCCCAAGTTTGCTGTTTGCAGCTAAGTCAGTCCCCAAACTCAGCCCAAAAAGATAGTAAAAAGCAAAAGGCATCCCAGCTGGTTCAAAGGGAGCAGAGCCTGCAACTGGGGCAGTAGAAGCTGTTCCCCCTCTCTGCCTGAGTTCTCACTCCTCCCTAACCCATGCACCCCAATCAGGTGAAAAGATCTCAGTGGGAGAACTCAGGTGCCAGAGCCTTTACACCTGTTCCTCAAGTTCTGCACAGGTAATTTCATTCAGATGTTTTCTTTCACTGACACATGCAACAAGTGATTGCCATTAGTAATGGTGACATTGACATGAAAAGATTGAAAAGGGCTTTTAAGGTGCTCAAAAGAGCATAGTTTATGGGTTTATCTCATCTGGATTTTTGCTTCAATTCCATTTATCAACCTTTCTTATTTTATTCAATATCCTCTGTTTTCATTACAGAACTTTAGTCACATAGGGGATTCTTAAAAAAAAAATGCAGTCAAAAGAGAAAGCTAAAACTGGAGGTTCTTAACAAACTGGTGATTTTTTTTCTGTTGGTGGGAACAGAACCCAACCTTATTACAAAGAGAATGATTATCGAGACTCTTCCATTATTAAGCTATTACCCATCCCTAAGGGAGTTGTCACACACTTTATGGCCTGTTGAGATGCATGCTGTTGATCAGAGACCACACTAGACTGTTTATACTGTAGCAATAGAACTACATGCATAGTCACAAGAACTTTGTAAAGAAATTTCTATAGGGCCAAAATATTCCTTTAGTGTTCAATTGGACTTGCAATGATTATGCAAATTGATGTTGCCCACAGACACTTTTTTCAAATTCTCTTTATGTTGAATATACATAATGAACAGTCTGTTCCTCAAAATCCAATCCAAGTTGATAAGGAATCGGCACCACATTCCCTCTTATCTTCACATGGTACGTTTCCCTCTATGGCACCTGCAGGGATGACATCAACAAATAAAAGCTTCAACTCTCAACCGGGGTTCAGGATTTAGCTCAGTGGTAGAACTTGCTAGGAAGCACAAGGCCCTGGGTTCAGTCCCCAGCTAAGAAAAAAAGGAAAAAAAGTTTCAACTCAAAGGACCAGTAAATATCTTCAACAAAATCATAGAAAAAAACTTCCCTAACCTAAAGAAAGAGATGCCCATAAACATTCAAGAAGCCTACAGAACTCCAAATAGATTGGACCAGAAAAGAAATTCCTCCCGTCACATAAAGTCAAAATACCAAATGCACAAAACAAAGAAAGAATATTAAAAGCAGTAAGGAAAATGGTCAAGTAACATATAAAGGCAGACATATCAGAATTACACAAGACTTCTCACCTGAGACTATGAAAGCCAGAAGATCCTGGACAGATGTCATACAGACCCTAAGAGAACACAAATGCCAGCCAAGGATACTGTATCCAGCAAAATGCTCAAGTAACATAGATGGAGAAACCAAGATATTCCATGACAAAACCAAATTTACACAATATCTTTCTACAAATCCAGCCATAAAAAGGATAATAAAGGGTAAAACCCAACACAAGTAGGCAAGTTACACCCTAGAAAAAGCAAGAAACTAATAGTTTTGCAAAAAAACAAAGAGAAGACAAGCACAAAACAATCTCATATCCAAACACGAATATAACAGGAAGCAACAATCACTATTCCTTAATATCTCTCAACATCAATGGTCTCAGTTCCCCAATAAAAAGACACTGATTAACAAACTGGATATGCAATGAGGACCCAACATTTTGCTGCCTACAGGAAACACACCTCAGAGAAAAAGACAGACACTACCTCTGAGTAAAAGGCTGGAAAACAACTTTCCAAGCAAATGGTCTGAGGGAGCAGGCTGGAGTAGCAATTCTAATATCGAATAAGATCAATTTTCAACCAAAAGTCATCAAAAAAGATAAGGGAGGACGCTTCATATTCATCAAAGGAACAATCCACCAAGATGAACTCTCAATCCTAAATATCTATGCTCCAAATACAAGGGCACCTACATACGTAAAAGAAACCTTCCTAAAGGTCAAAGAACACATTGCACCTCACACAATAATAGTAGGAGATTTCAACACCCAACTCTCATCAATGGACAGATCATGGAAACAGAAATTAATCAAAGACATAGACAGACTAAGAGATGTCATGAACCAAATGGATTTAACAAATATTTATAGAACATTCTATCCTAAAACAAAAGGATATACCTTCTTCTCAGTAATGAAAAGGGAGACATAACAACAGAACCAAAGGAAATTCAAAAAATCATCAAATCCTACTTCAAAAGCCTATATTCAACAAAACTTGAAAATCTGGAGGAAATGGACAATTTCCTAGACAGATACCAAGTACAGAAGATAAATCAGGAACAGAGAAACCATTTAAACAACCCCATAACTCCTAATGAAATAGAAGCAGTCATTAAAAGTCTCTGAACCAAAAAGAGCCCAGGTCCAGATGGGGTCAGTGCAGAATTCTATCAGTTCTTCACAGAAAATCTCATACCAATACTATGCAACTATTCCACGAAAATGAAACAGATGGAGCACTACCGATTTCCATCTATGAAGCCACAACTACTCTTATACCTAAACCACACAAAGACCCAACAAGGAAAGAGAACTTCAGACCAATTTCCCTTATGAATATCAATGCAAAGATACTCAATAAAATTCTTGCAAAATGAATCCAAGAGCACATCAAAACAATCATCCATCATGATCAAGTAGGCTTCATTCCAGGGATGCAAGGATGGTTTAATATACAGAAAACCATCAACGTAATCCACTATATAAATAAACTGAAAGATAAAAACCACATGATCATTTCATTAGATTCTGAGAGAGCATTTGACAAACTTCAACGCCTCTACATGATAAAAGTCCTGGAAAAATCAGAAATATAAGGGCCATATATAAACATAGTAAAAGTGATATACAGCTAATACAGATAAACCAGTAGCTAATATTAAATTGAATGGAGAGAAACTTGAAGCAATCCCATTAAAATCAGAGACTAGACAAGGCTGCCCACTCTCTCCCAACTTATTCAATATAGTTCTCGAAGTTCTAGCCAAAGCAATCAGACAACAAAAGGAGATCAAAGGGATACAGATTGGAAAGGAAGAAATCAAAGTGTCGCTATTTGCAGACGCTATGATTGTATATTTAAGTGATCCCAAAATTTTCACCAGAGAACTACTAAACCTGATAAACACTTTTACCAAAGTGGCTGTGTATAAAATTAACTCAAATAAATTGGTTACCTTCCTCTACACAAAAAGAGAAACAAGCCGTGAAAGAAATTAGGGAAATGACACCCATCACAATAGTCCCAAATAATATAAAATACCGTGGTGTGACTTCAACCAAGCAAGTAAAAGATCTGTATGATAAGAACTTCAAGCCTCTGAAGAAAGAAATTGAAGAAGACCTCAGAAGATGGAAAGATCGCCCATGCTCATGGATTGGCAGGATTAATATAGTAAAAATGGCCATTTTACCAAAAGCAACCTATAGATTCAATGCAATCCCCATCAAAATTTCAACCCAATACATCATAGAGTTAGACAGAACAATTTGAAAATTCATCTGGAATAACAAAAAACCGAGGATAGCTAAAACTATCCTCAAAAATAAAATGACTTCTGGGGCAATCACTATCCCTGAACTCAAACAGTATTACAAAGCAATAGTGATAAAAACTGTATTGTATTGGTACAGAGACAGAAAGATAGACCAGTGGAATAGAATTGAAGACACAGAAATGAACCCACACAGCTTTGGTCACTTGATTTTTGACAAAGGAGCCAAAACCATCCACTGGAAAAATGTTAGCATTTTCAGCAAATGGTGCTGGTTCAACTGGAGGTCAATATGTAGAAGAATGCAGATAGACCGATTCTTATCACCCTGTACAAAGCTTAAGTCCAAGTGGATCAAGGACCTCCACATCAAACCAGATACACTCAAACTAATAGAAGAAAAATTGGGGAAGAATCTCGACCACAAGTGTACAGGAAAAAATTTCCTGAACAAAACACCAATGGCCTATGCTCTAAGATCAAGAATCAACAAATGGGATCTCGTAAAACTGTAAATCTTCTGTAAGACAAAGGACACTGTTGTTAGGACAAAACAGCAACCAACAGATTGGGAAAAGATCTTTACCAATCCTACAACTGATAGAGGACTTATATCCAAAATATACAAAGAACACATGAAGTTAGACTGCAGGGAGGCAAATAACCATATTAAAAAAAAATAGGGTTCAGAACTAAACAAAGAATTCACAACTGAGTAATCCCAATGGCTCAGAAGCACCTAAAGAAATGTTCAACATCTTATTCATAAGAGAAATGCAAATCAAAACAACCCTGAGATTCCACCTAGACCAGTGAGAATGGCTAAAATAAAAAAATTATGTGACAGCAGATGCTAGCGAGGATATGGAGAAAGAAGAACACTCCTCCATTGTTGGTGGGATTGCAGACTGGTACAACCATTCTGGAAATCAGTCTGGAGGTTCCTCAGAAAATTGGACATTGAACTAACTGAGGACCCAGCTATACCTCTCTTGGGCATGTACCCAAAAGATGCCCCAACATATAATCGAGATGCATGCTCCACTATGTTCATAGCAGCCTTATTTATAATATCCAGAAGCTGGAAAGAACCCAGATGCCCTTCAACAGAGGAATGGATACAGAAAATGTGGTACATCAACTCAATGGAATATTACTCAGCTATCAAAAACAATGACTTTATGAAATTCATAGGCAAATGGATGGAACTGGAAACTATCATCCTGAGTGAGGTAACCCAATCACAGAAAAACACACATGGTATGCACTCATTGACAAGTGGATATTAGCCCAAATGCTTGAATTGTCCTAGATGCACAGAACACATGAAACTCAAGAAGGATGGCCAAAATGTGAATGCTTCACTACTTCTTTAAAAGGGGAACAAGAATACTCTTGGGAGGGAATAGGGACGCAAAATTTAGAACAGAGGCAGAAGGAATGACCATTCAGATCCTGCCCCACATGTGACCCATACATATATAGCCATTAAATTAGATAAGGTGGATGAAGGAAAGAAGTACAGGCTGACAGGAACTGGATGTAGATCTCTCCTGAGAGACACAGCCAGAATAAGGCAAATACATAAGCAAATGCCAGCAACAAACCACTGAACTGAGATCAGGACCCCGTTGAAGGAATCAGAGAAAGGACTGAAAAAGGTTGATGGGATTTGAGACCCCATATGAACAAAAATGCCTACCAACCAGAGCTTCCAGGGACTAAGCCACTACCCAAGGACTCTACATGGACTGACCCTGGGCTCCAACTGCATAAGTAGCAATGAATAGCTTAGTAAGAGCACCAGTGGAAGGGGAAGCCCTTGAACCTGCCAAGACTGAACCCCCAGTGAAGGTGATTGTTGGGGGAAGGGTGGTAATGTGGGGAGGATGGGGAGGGGAACACCCATATAGAAGGGGAGGCATAGGGGCTAGGGGGATGTTGACCCAGAAACTGGGAGAGGGAATGGCAATTGAAATGTAAATAAGGAATACCCAAGTTAATAAAGATGGAGGACAAAAAAAGAATTAAGAGCTTTCCTAGGAAAAAATATTCTGTGCTCTTAGAGATTAATTATAGAAAACATCAAACTTAAAATACTTACAAACACACACACACACATACACACACACACACACACACACACACACAAACAGAAAGTGGTAAAACAGAAAGGGGAGGGAGGAGAGAGAGAGAGAGAGAGAGAGAGAGAGAGAGAGAGAGAGAGAGAGACTGAGATACCCTAAAATCCAAAATTTTTACTTACATATTTCCTTATACCTAAACATTATGGTTTTTACACATGTTTCATGGTAAGTCCTTTCAGTCCTGCCTTTTCACTACCGTTTAAAGATTTAAACAAAGACATGAGACTTTTGAGCATATGGGAAATTTACACAGCAGATATCTATCAGAAAGTTCTCTTTTTTAATGCTTTACAAATCTTTTACTTACAACTTATTGAAAATAGATTGCTTTGTGCAATATATTCCTATTACTGGTTTCCATTCCCCAACACCTTCTCAATCTTCTCCCAGCTCTACTCTGTTCCTAAAATTAGAAAACATACAGAATCAAAATGTGATGAAAAGGAAATGCAAACAAGTGGAAATAGTACAAAACAAACAGAAGAAAAAATTACCAAAATAAAGCACAATAAACCTATGTGGATAGAGACAAACACAAGTTCGCAAATGCTGCATAGAACAAAGATGGGCAACAAGTATGCAATGGACTCTGAGAGTGGATGCTGTATCAGTATAGGTCCATGCTCTATAGAGGATAGTAATTTGCAGGGATGACTTCTGAGACTGGGAATGAAGTGAATATGAGATCAAACATTTATGTATAATCAAGAACCTCCCTCAATTAACAGGTACATACATTGTGTTGATAAAGGAGATCAATTAAAAGTTTAATGATATTTTGAGCAATGCACAGGAATTAAATTTGCATGCCTATGCATTCTGATAAATATTTCTTACATTCTAAGAGAATGGAATTTCTGTTGGAACACACAGCAAGAGATAACAACACACCTGAGGTCACTGAGACTATGAAAGAGTGTTTGCTTGCCTATATTAGATTTTATAGGTCAAATTTATATTATACATTATTTTTAACAATTACAAATACTGGTCTCTCATGATCCAGTGATATTTTTAACATGTATCACCACACTTTTCACTTTTTATTGTTTTATTGAGTAGGAAACATGCCAATAGAAGTGATAACTGGTGAAGTGATTCACAAGGTATGGTGAATTATAGGGTTATCCAAGAAGCATTATAAAGATGATTCATTATAAAGATTACAAGGGCAATATAGGGCTATGAGGAGGAGACAATAAATGGACATCCAACATTACTGTCCCTGAGCATGTCTAAAGATTAGTCTTTTATTCATCTCATTCCCATGGAAGCTTGCTACTCCTTCAGTTTTTGACACATTCAGGATGTGGTTAGAACACTGTGTCTTGCACAGTAATAGACCGCAGAGTCCTCAGATGTCAATCTGCTGAGTTCCATGTAGGCTGTGTTGGAGGATTTGTCTGCAGTCAGTGTCGCCTTGCCCTTAAACTTCTGATTATAGTCAGTAGTATCAATTAGAGGAAAAATAGATCCAATCCATTCCAGACCCTGTCCAGGCCTCTGCTTTACCCAGTGCATGAGATAGTCAGTGAAAGTGTACCCAGAAGCCTTGCAGGACATCTTCACTGAAGCCCCAGGCCTCACCAGCTCATCTCCAGACTGCTGCAGCTTTACCTCAGAGTGGACACCTGTTCTTTTGAATATTAAGACTCTAAATACTTTCTGAGAGATTTTACCTCTTTCCATAATTTTGAATTCCCTCAGATAGGAACTGGCATGTTTGTATTGTGTCAGGTAATGGTTCTGTTTTAGTTTTTATATTATTTCCTTGTACTTTATACATCTCTTGAAGTGCACTTGTTTTTGCATCTTCTTCAGATCTTTTTGTGATGTTTTGGTTTCTATGTCTCTTCTTAGAGAAACATCTGCATGAAGTTCAGCTGCAAGAACTGGTGAAAATGGTGTTGAGTGTCAAAAAGAATTGCTGAACTTATGTTGGTTATATATCCAAATGACTAAGGTTGGGGCTATACACATAGCATGAGGTAAGTAGGTGGTGTTAAATTTGGTCGTCCATGAACACTATGAGCCTGCTGGAGTCAGAATAGCAAACTTCATACCACCTGAAGTTCATGTACTACCAGGAGTCTGTGATTAGGGATACAAGGCCCAAAGGTATCTAGGATCACAGAAATATAGACACCAGTTTCTGCAGTGACATTTTGCACTTCAGATATCAGAATTCCACACCTGTATTGACATCAAATACCACTAGAAACAAAGCACCTTTCGCTCAGTGTACCCTGGCCACACTGGAGACAACATTTGGGCCTTGAACTGATCAGGATAGAAACCTGATCACAAGATAATGCCCCGTCTCTCAGAAGCCAGATGTCTCATAAAGATTGAAACTTCTCATAATATTGTTCCAGATTAGTACACATGAACCTGTGATTGCCCTTCAATAACTCTCACCAGATCTAATCCAAGAACTCAATGCCTAATCCAAAGTAATTTTATTCATCCTCTGTAAGGGTTATCTTCACACGTTCCTTGCTCTTTCCTTAGCACACATCATACATGATAACTAGTCTTCTTGTGGGATTATTTTTAATTTACATAAATAGCATAAATATTGCTGAAGGCTTCCCCAGTCTTTGGAGGTTTGGAGCTGAGGAGAAACAGAGAATTGGATGAAAGACTGATGATCTCTGGCCTTGTAACAATCTCTAACTGTACTGGGGACTAGATGCTGATGGCTTCTGGAATCTTAACACTCTCTTGCTTATTCTGTGCCTGAAAACCACTGGCTTCTTTTCTCTTTAACTCTCTGTGCTCTGTTAAACACCAGGAACTTAACTCTTTATTACTGCACTGTGTTTCAGTAAGCACTGACAACTTAACTCTTTATGCTTAAATAAGCACTGGGGGAATCTTTGCTTAAATAAGCACTGGGAAACTTAAAATTTTGTTAGAGATATGTGTTTAAATGAACGCTTAAAAATAACTCTTTTTTTAAATTTACTTATTTTTACACTCCATATTTTATTCCCTGCCTGAACGCCCTCCCCCCCACCTGCTGACTGCTGCACATCCCATATCTCTTCCCCCACCCCCATTCTCCACAAGGATATGCCCACCCCACGCTAAGCTGGGACAAGAAAGCTGCCTTTATCCAGACACTCATCTGTCTGATGACTCCCTGAGACACAGATGGCAGCTGAGACCTACAGACTTGGAACCTTACAGCTATAGATGAACTCTCTTGCCAAAGTAAAGTGGCTACTGAACTTGGGGAAGGTTACATAATAGTAAGGAAAACATGATGTCTAGCTAGATTAGTCTAGTGTTTCTTAAAACCAATGTTAATACCCTCAAACCATAAAAACCATGCAACACTTACTTCATTCAATGATCCTTTGTCCTCCTAACCCCATCCTCATCCCTTGTTACCACTCTAGCTTAAGTGCCCTACCCCTCCTGCCTATTTAGTGGGTTTTTTTTTTGATACTTCAATCCCACCCAAACTTTTCATGACAAATGACACTGCTCCTTTTGAAAAAAAGTAAAGGGGGCAATTGTGTGGCAGCATGCAGTGAAAGGTACCCTAATTCCTGATCTAGAGAGGTCGAATTCCTGAAAGACACTAAATTGGACAGCAGGTACATTCCCAGTACCTCAGAATATCAGGGTCTGATGTACCTGTGCCCTCGCAAAGACCACTGTTGAGAGGTTTTAGACAGACCAGTCATGTAGGGCAATACCTCAAGGCCCTCCTCCACAGGTGAGAATGTGAACACAGGTTACATAGGCCCACAACAGATCAGTCACACAGGACAACACCCCAAAGCCCTCCTCTACAAGTCAGGATTTGGCCACAGGTTACATAGGCTCAAGACAACACCTTAGGCACCTCCTCCACAGGCGAAGATGTGACTACAGGTCTTGTAGGCTCTAACAGATCAGTCATAGAAAGAGAACCATGCCTCCAAATATGTATATGAGGTCTTCCCAAGCTCTCAGGCTAAACAAATAGGAAGTACCTGCTGTCAGACACTGACCCACCCAAAAACCTGTATTTAAAATCCTGTTCAGAATAAAGGTGTGCAGGAACTATTCCACCATCTGAGAGCTTCTGTCACAAAAGCTGTAACACTGCCATTTGGCAAAGACATCCACTTCGGAAAGAAATCTGCTGTCCAAGAAATGATCCCCTCCCCAAGCTTTGCTGCACCCCTTGCCAGCTAGTCAGTCCCCTGCTGGCTCAGCCCCAGCAACCAAAGCAGCAGGCAGCAGCTAAAAGGAGCAGAGCCTACAACTGGGGCAGTAGAAGCTGCTCCCCCTCTGCCTGAGTTCTCTCCCCTTGCCCTAACCCATGCACCCAATCAGGTGCAAGATCTCAGTGGGAGAGCCCCAGGTGCCAGAGCCCTACACACCTGTTCCTCATGTTCTGCCCAGCTAATTTATTCAGATATTTTTCTTTCACTGACACATGCAACAAGTAATTGTCATTAGTAATGGTGACATTGACATGAAGATTGAAGAGGACATGAGGGCCTGGTGCTCACAGAGAAGCATAGTTTTATGCGTTTACCTATCTGGATTTTTGGTTCAATTCCATTTATCAACCTTTCTTATTTTTATTTTACTCCAATCTCCCTCTGTTTTCATTACAAGAATTTTAGTCACATAGGGGTGGCTCTTCAAGGAAGGAGAAAAAAAATCAAATATCTACTCCATTCAGAAAGCTGAGAATAGAGTTTCTGAACAAACTGGTGATTTTTTTTTTTTTGCTATTTGTGGAAACAGAATTTATTCTAATTACCCAGAATAATTATCCCAGATGCTTCCATCATTAGACTATTACCCATCCTAAGGGAGGTGTCATATATACTTTATGGCCTGCTGAGATGCATGCTATTGATCAGAGACCACACTAGGCTGCAGGCTGTAGCAATAGAACTACACGCATAGTCACAAGAATTTCATAAAAAGTTTCTATAGGACCACACCTTATCCTTTACTGTTCAACTGGATTTGGAATGATTATGCAAATTGGTGTTGCCTGGAGACACTTTTTCAAATTCTCTTATTATGTTGAAATACACCTACAATGAACAGTCTGTGCTCAGATCCCTCAAAGTCCAATCCAGGTTGATAAGGAATCAGCACCACATTCTCATTCTTATCTTCACATGGTTTGTTTCCCTCTATGACACCTGCAGGGATGACCTCAAGAAATAAAAGCTTTCATAGGAGAAATTATTCTGTGCTCTTAGAGATTAATAATAGAAAACTTCAAACTTAAAATTCATACAAACACACACACACACACATACACACACACACACACACACACACACACACACATAAACAGAGGGGGGAGGAGGGATGGAGGGAAGGAGGAGGAGGGAAGACTGAGAGACACTAAAACCCAAATATTTTACTTACATATTTCTTTATACCTAAACATTATGGTTTTTACATGTGCTTCATGGTAAGTCCTTTCAGTCCTGCCTTTTCGGTATGGTTTAAAGATTTAAACAAAGACATGAGACTTTTGAGCATATGGGAAATTTACACAGCAGATATCTATCAGAAAGTTCTCTTTATTAATACTTTACAATTCTTTTTCTTAAAACTTATTGAAAATAGATTGCTTTGTGCAGTATATTCCGATTACTGGTTCACATTCCCCAATACCTTCTCAATCTTCTCCCAGCTCTACTCTGTTCCTAAAATTAGAAAACATACAGAATCAAAATGTGATGAAAAGGAAATGCAAACAAATGGAAATAGGACAAAACAAACAGAAGAAAAAATTACCAAAATAAAGCACAGCAAACCTATGTGGATAGAGACAAACACAATTTCACAAATACTGCATAGAACAAAGCTGGGCAACAAGTATGCAATGGATTCTGAGAGTTGATGCTGTATCAGTATAGGTCCATGTTCTATAGACGGTAGTGAATGTAGGGATGACTTCTGAGACTGGGAATGAGGTGAATATGAGATGAAACATTTATGTATAATCAAGAACATACCTCAGTTAACAGGTACATACATTGTGTTGATAAAGGAGTTCAATGAAAAGTGATTTAATGATATTTTGAGCAATGTACAGGAATTAAATTTGCATGCCTGTGAATTCTGCTAAATATTCCTCACATTCTAAGAGACTGGAATTTCTGCTGGAACACACAGCAAGAAATAACAACACATGTGAGATCACTGAGACTATGAAAGAGTGTTTGCTTGCCTATGTTAGATTTTATGGGTCAAATTTTTATTATACATTAGTTTTAACAATTGCAAATCCTGGTCTCTCAGGATCCAGTGATATTTTTAACATGCATCACCACACTTTTCACTTTTTATTGTTTTATTGAGTAGGAAACATGCCAATATAAGTGGTAACTGGTGAAGTAATTCACAAGGTATGGTGAGTTGTAGGGTTATCCAAGAAGCATTATAAAGATGATTCATTATAAAGATTACAAGGGCACTATAGGACTAGGAGGAGGAGACAATAAATGGACATTCAACATTACTATACCTGAGCATGTCTAAAGATTAGTCTTTTATCTCATCTCAGTCCCATGGAAGCTTGCTGCTCCTTCAGTTTTTGACACATTCAGGATGTGGTTAGAACACTGTGTCTTGCACAGTAATAGACCGCAGAGTCCTCAGATGTCAATCTGCTGAGTTCCATGTAGGCTGTGTTGGAGGATTTGTCTGCAGTCAGTGTTGCCTTGCCCTTAAACTTCTGATTATAGCTAGTAGTATCAATTAGAGGAATAATAGCTCCAATCCATTCCAGGCCCTGTCCAGGCTTCTGCTTTACCCAGTTCATAGCATAGTTGGTGAAAGTGTACCCAGAAGCCTTGCAGGAGATCTTCACTGAAGCCCCAGGCCTCACCAACTCATCTCCAGACTGCTGCAGCTTTACCTCAGAGTGGACACCTGTTCAGAGAAAGGCAGAATGGATATTATTGTCACCTCAGACCCTGTCTCTTCTTCAAATTTGGAAATGCTGAGCCCATTACCAGCAGTTATGGACAGGAGAAAGGGAAAGACCAAGCTCCATTCCATGGTTAGAGTCAGGGTGTTCAGGGATCGTGGAGAGGACACTGATAATAGGTTGTTTTCAGTGTGTGGCTTCCCTGTATTTACGGCTGTAGACTCAGGTAATTTGCATATTAATGAGCAGGAGAAATTTTACATAATAACCTAGTCCAGCTGGAGAAGAATTGGAGGAGAAGGAGTTGAAAGACACATGGGTCAGGCCACAGGATGCTCAGATACAAGTTCTAATCCTCTCTGACAAAATGCATCCCATACCCTTCCACTCTGAACAGATGCTGTGGATATAACTCTAGGGTCTAAACACTCCAAAGATTTTTGCCATGATTCTGTTGCTTCACTGTGGCAAAATATCATCAGATTGCTCTATAGATGGTTTTGTGATGATGATGAAAATGATAGAAAACTCTGAAAATGGCTATACTTTTTAGAGTTTATTACCTTCTTTCAGATATATGGAATTAATATTTACCTTTCCAACAGGTTATATATTTCAAAACACTACAGTGACTGAAAGTAAATGTATTATGCATATACACATAGAGTTAGCACTAGTAAATATTGAATCTCTAGAAATCGTCTGCCACAAATGATAATATATTTTTCCCATCAGTTATCAAATGTCAAAAGACAATCAACTTAGTGTGGACCCTCAAGGTTTCCTCACATCCATGTTGTAATGTTTTGGATTTTTAATATATTATATTATTTTGGGATGAGAAGAGGGTACACATGCACCAAAGTGGATTCGTTAACCTGAGGGGATTACTTGCTTAATCATTCCCAAGAGATTTACCTGATATTGGCAAGCTTACCAGAAGATGTCTTTACTTGCTTAGCCATTTCAAGATCTACAATGTGGTGATTTTCACTGGTTTGATTTGTGTGTGTGTGTGTGTGTGTGTGTGTGTGTGTGTGTGTGTGTGTGTGTGTGTCTAAGCTGGTAAATATACCACCTGAGAGTTTGTTTTTCAGTAAGAATAGTCCACTCCCTAAACATAGAATTTTATGGTAGAATTTCTGTGAAGAGTTTCACAAAGAATCTTGATGGTTTCCAGCATGGAGACAACTCATGTCAATCACAGCAGGCCAGATCAGTTACTATACTTAAGAAAGGAAACCACAGTGGAGACACTGTCCCCTCCACACCCTCCTCATCTCTCTATAGGGATTATTGGCCTCATTGCTCCCCCTGCTGTTCATGAAACCCACACAGGGAGGTTTGCCATGGCTTACAAGGAAGTTGCACTCTGGCTTCACAAATAATTTATCCATGTAACTTCAGTGTTCATGGAACTCAGTTGAAGGGAGAAATGGATCCAGATTACATGGGGATACTGACATATACGTCAGAGAGTTTACACTGTGCCAGTATTACTATAGTCTCACTCCCAAAGCAGTTTCCTCCTTGGTGTCATTTGGATCCAGCTCTTGTAGTTCCCATTTCTAAAAAGGTAATGGCAGGAGATAACAGCTTCTTTTCTGTCCTCATTAGTCTATACCTGGAGCAGAAAACTTGTGTTCAGAGTGCAAATCACTCACCGTATATTGTATAATGGACAAAATAAAAAAGGCCTATGCAATAACTGTCCACAGGACTGAGTATGTTGACATAAATAATTGAAATGCTACAGCAGCTCAGGACCTGACTGACTCTTAAGACCTGAAAACATTTTGAACATAGTACTGTAATAGACCTGTATTAATAAGCATGGATAATTAGTGAACATTCTGACTACAGAAAATTAAAAGGAACAACCAAACAAAGATCTGATTCCTAGAGGTTTACAATGAGAGTTACTCCATAGTTATGGGGGCTCTCAGAGACTGAGTCACCAACCGAAGAGCACACATGAGCATGACCTAGGTCCTTAGCACGTATGTAGCCCATGTACAGTTCAGTCTTCTTTGGTGCCCCCAACAACTGGAGTGGGTGCTATGGCTAAAGCTGTTGCCTATCTGTAGAATGTATTCCCAATACTAGAATTCCTTGTCTGGACTCAGTAGGAGAGGATCCCCAAAAACCTACAGAGAGTAGATGCAGCAAGGTTTGGGAATATTCAATATGGCATCACCCTCTCAGAGGAGAGGAAAGCAGAACAGAAGGAGGGACTGTAAGGGGAAACCAGGAGGGAGGGGCAACAAATAAGGATATGAAATGAAAGAATGAATTAATGAATAAATGAATTGATGGATAGAAAAATAAATAAATAAGTAAGTAAATAAATAAATAAATAAATAAATAATACATAAGTAAGTGAAAAGCACTCCTAGGATATCCCATTATAACATGGCCAATTAAAAATAAGCCCCTCATCAGAAAATAGATTATTCCATTTTACTTTTATAAAAAGGCATTTTCCTGTGTGCTGCATCAGTTTCCACTCTTTCCAGAGGAAGTCTTTCCTTTGTTACTCGAAAACAAATCCTCCTCCTTCTCTCTTATCCCCTTTCCCTTCTCCCTCATTCTTTATCTCCTTACTTTCCCTCTTATTGCCTATCCTTTGTCCCTCTGTGGCAAACAAGATTCTTTGTGCTGAAAACTGGGGCTTGGGATGTCCTGGGACTCTACAGCCTTTCCATTACCACCACCAGTGTTGTCCTGCAGCTGTTAGAGCAAATTTCTGAAAATATTGACATGGTGAGAATTTCAGCTGTATGTGGTTGCTGTAACTTCAAAAACCATCATATCAGGAAGGATGACATGCATGCCCTTTCTCAAAGACACATGAATACAGGACCTATAACTGTCTGGGAAACCTAAAATACAGATAATTTCTCTCCATCACTGATTTCCACTCTGCTGTAATCAGCACTGGGGTTATGTTGGGAAGATTCCTGAATGATGTCCACTCCTGCACCACGAGTCAGGATGCTCTTGAACTGCTGCAGTATCGTACCCAATGGGGTCTGCCGGTCATAAGATTCAGTAAATTGAGGATCAAGAAGTGGGAAACCTGCTCTTGAACCTCAAGGACATAAGTTACCTCATCATGTATTTTGACAACATGCCTAGCAGTGCAGTATGAGTTCTTGATTATTGTTCTAGAACACATGGCACAAACATCAGGTACAGCAAAGATTTATAGATATAGTATCTGTTGTGACAGTACTCACATGAAATTCTATAAAAAATTAATTAGGAATCGTAAGATGAATAAGATAATGTCACCTTATTATCAACCCCTTGTTGAGTGTTCTGGGTTTGGTGTTGATCACTCAGCAATGGGACCTGGAAATTCAGGGCTGTGCTGCTCTGCCAGAGCTGCAAGATCAGGTCATGAATGATTTTGAAAAGCAAATTGATAAATTCCATGTCCTCCTCCTGTATGGTGAGCTCCTTGTTGGAAGCCTAAGAGATCTGTATGTCTAGATAAAAGAAAAACAAAACAAGAAAATAGGAAAGAATTTACCACTCTCACTACTTATACATATATGGGGTCATTTACAACAGTGTGTTTTTCTTATTGTATACTTTCCTTTTTAATTAAGAGTAGATTCTTTGCTCATAAAATACATACTTTTATTATATTTGCCCTACTTCTACTCCTTTCTCTTCCCTCCCATTCTTCTCCTATCTGGTTCCACATGCTTCCTGTCTTTCATAAAAATGAAGGTCTAGAAGGTAAAATAAGACTGAGAAAATGAAACAGAAAACTAAAAGTAAACACTGAAGTTGGGCAAGGTAAATAAACAAAGGAAAAGTCTCCCAAGAGAAAGCCCAAGATTCAGAGGCCCACTTGTTCAAAAACTCAGGAGACCCAGAAAATTACTAAACTGGAAAGTGTAACATTTACACAAAGGACTCTTACTAAAGCAAATACATGAAAAAATTTCCTGAAACAGACACAGGTAAAAGAATGTTTTGATATAGTAAACATATGGAAGGACCGTTAAAAAGGAATACAAATATAACTTATGACTACACATACTTTGAAAGGCAAGCACTTAGCCTTGTTTGGTTTGCTCCACATCATTATTCTTTTAACAACAGGCATGTGTTGGTTTGCCTACCACAGCATTGTTGAGCTCAACTTGTAGTAATGCTGACATGGAGAGAAACTTGCCCTGAAGAACTTCTGAGATTCCTGCAACTGCTTGCTGCTTCAGCAGCCTCAGGCAAGCTGTGGTTTCTTCTGGTTTCTTCATGTTTGAACTAGAGGTGCCTGGGGTCTGTCTCCCTACAGGACTGCTTTGCAACTGCTCAGTTATGTTTGGTGTTTACAGTAGGACTCCACTGCTGCCAAAGATCAAGCTACGCCCTTAGGAACTATTACTGAATAGGTCCACTTCCCCCATATCCTAATAAATCTTCTCTACCATTTTGTTTACGTGTTACCGGGAAGTGGGATATCATTTGAGATGAAACAAATGGAGTGAATAATAAAAATAAATAAATTTTTAAAAAGAAAATATCCAAGCAGTGAAACATTTACTGGTATCCATAGATTCTTACCTAATTTTTGTCAGTACAGGAAAAGAGAAATGATAAGAGATGGGTCAATACGATGACAGCCAACTGACCAGAAATGACAGGGAACTGTGCACTAAGGATAAGCATGAGCACACCAGAAATAAACGATCATATTTTCTCTTTCCATGATGTTCTAGTTTATACAAAAGTAAGAAGTACACAGGATTTGGGGCCCTTACCCAGGTAGTTTAATTTAAATTACCTTTTTTCTTTGAAAATCCTTAAACAATATAATCTAAATACAATTTTCTCTCCCCAACTCCTCCTAGATCTTCATTCCTTTGCAGCAAAGACAAAATTATACCTTTACATTCTCTCTTTAAGCAAACACAAAAAAAAACATAAAATAAGAATCACTTCCTATCTCTTTGTCTTTAGCTATTACTATTCATCCTATCTCTCTTGTCACACACACACACACACACACACACGCTCCCACGCACGCACGCACTCATGCAATCTCAAAAAACCCCACGAAATCTGAAACCAAATGCACTTGACAAAAAAATGACTAAATAAAGCTACATAAGACAAATACTCTACAAACACACCATCTGGTTGGATTTGTTTGTCCATCTACCAGTCATAATGCCTACCTTCTGATGTGGTTAATACAGAAAGTAAGACTCCACTTATGAAGAGTAATTGTCCATTTTAAATGAGCTGAGATAGATTCTTAGCTCATGGAAGGATCACATGTCCACATCCCACTTTCTGTACAGGGAATCATTGGCTTGAATCTAAGCCCTGTGCTTGTTCCCACAGTCTATATGAGTTCATATGTGCATCAGTCCTATTGTATCTGGATGAGACCGTTTCTTTACCATCATCCATTGTCTCTGGCTATCACAATCTTTCTTTGCAATGGTCCATTAGTATTGAGATGAGTTTGATGAGGACCACCCATTTAATACCAGTGCTCTAATGTCTTTCACTCTGCAAACTATCCATTTGTGGTTCTCTCTTGCTTCTCATCTACTGCAAAACACGTCTCTGATGATGCTTAGATGAGTTACTGGTTTAAGTGTTGGGTTATATACATAAAAATCATTTTATTGATATGTTGCTCTATCAGAACAATGCCATATGATTTTCCCTTTGGGCCATGGCCTATCCAATCTCAGTCTTTTGGCATTTCAGCCATGATTAACCCTAACCCTAAAACCCCCATAACCCTCCTAACACTGATTTCATAGTCCTTAAATTCCATCAAAGAATAAATGATTAATCCCACAATGTTTGTGCACCTATTATACCAACATAACCCACAAGCAGTTAACTATTTTAAATGATGGGGTTTATAGCTGGATTGATGATTACCTTTTGCATCCAATACCATACAAAGTATCTCCAGTTCTGTGAACACTAATCAATAGGAATGAGCTTCTACTTGGGCTCAAGCTCAACTTCTATGTATTCAGTGAGATATATGTGTAGTTTTGAATCATATGGTGTTAAAATGAGTTTGTGGAGAGCAATGAATAGACTTCAGAACAGCCTGAATTATTTGTGAGTATCTAAGGACATCTTTGGTAAATGACTCAATTTGAGAATACTCATCCAGTAGTTCTAATCTTCACCATATACAACTGTTCACTGAAGGTGAATATTACAATAATTATGAATCTTCAGCTATGACAATTTAAAGCCCAAGACTGAATGGAACCATAGCTCTGAACCACTGGTGTAGGCACCAAACATCCTTCAGCTTTATAAAACAAAACACAGACAGAATCATTTATGAGTATCTTAATAGGAACCTAGGGTGAAAAAACAGGAATAAAAACATCTTAACCTAAGAGCAAGTAGGAAACCACAGAGGCCAGAAGGAATGATATGGACATACCCTCTTATGATAAAATAGGAAGTAACAGAGCTAAGAACCAGTCTGAAATATTGTACATCTGAAAACTGAGGCTGTGTCAGTGTGCTCTCTGAGCACAGTAGTATGGGGCAGTATCTGCAGTGTCCACACTGGTGATCTTGAGGAAGGCTCAGTTGTTGGAAACTGTGACCCGGCTCCTCAGAGATGGGTTGTAGCCCTTACCATCATCCAACAAATGGTTGACAGCCAGTCCAGACCCTTCCCTAAAGACTGATGAATCCATCCCAAACGTATACCATGAGTGCTCAGTGAAAACCCAGAGAAAGAGCAAGTCAGGAAGGGCTGCAATATCCCAGGCCCAGATTCCTTCAAAGTAACCTGGGACAAAACATCTGGGGAGAAATGAAAGGGGAGAAGGTATGGTTGGAACAGGTGTGGATAGAAAAGTTCATCCCTTAGGAACCCTTGCCACTCACATGAGGGAACAATCAGCAGTAGGAATGAGGAAGTAAGCCTGTCCTTGGCTGGACACCAGTGAGTGCACAGGCCCAGCTTTGGCTTTTCAACCCAAAGTTTGGTTGATCCAGGAGAGATCTGCATTCCCTCACAAGGTGCTCACTCTGATTATGTACTTAAGTTTTAGGAATCAAGAGGAACGAATTAGTAATAGGAAGCACAGGCACACTCAAAGGAGTTTACCAATTATCACCATTATGGGTAGCTAACTGAAGATCAGATTCCTCAAAATAAAACACTTCTTATTTTTATGATTAAATAATTTCCTTTTTAAATTAGATATATTTCAATTTACATTTCAAACGTTATTCCCTTCCCCAGTTTCCTGTCCATAAGTGCCTTATCCCTGCTCCATCTCCCATACTGGTGTTGTCCCCCTTACACTCCCCTTACTGACCACCCAACATTCCCCTGTACTGGGAGTTCATCCTGGAAGACCAAGGACTTCCCCTTCCACTGTTGCCCCAAAAAGGATATTCTCTGCTACATATGCAGTTGGAGCCCTGGGTTAGTCCATGTATAATCATTGTGTAGTGGTTTAGTCCTTGGAAGCTCTGGTTTGTTTGCATTGTTGTACTTAAGGAGTTGCAAGCCCCATTTAGCTCTTTCAACCCTTCTTCTAATTATCCCATGCTGTATTGAAGGAGAAAGATTAAGAGCGAGACACTTAGTGTAACACAAAGGGTCATGACTCTGTGCACTCGTCCAGGGATCATTACCTGGTGTTTTTGCATATAGGACACAGGAAGAACTGAAAGCATTGAAGTTCATTTGCTTTAGTCATGCTGTGTGCCTGATGCCATAGAATGACTCCTATCTGAATCTTGTCAGAACATATTTTCTTACACACACACACACACACACACACACACACACACACAATGAATGGATAATGTAGTCTTCTTTTAGAGTGTAAGAATGTCACCTGCGGTCTGACAGCTTAAAATTCTATCATTATACAAAAGAGATGTTTCATTAACTTTACTTATTTGTCAATTTCGTGGCGCACATTTTTCTTTCTTTTTTCTCCATCTTTATTGACATGGGTATGTCTTATTTACATTTCAACTGATATTCCCACTCCGGTTTCCTGCCCAACATCCTCCTAACCTCGCCCACTCTCCTTATATATGGGTGTTCCCTTTCCCATCCTCACCGCATTATCGCTCTCACCCCAACAATCACATTCACTGGGGGTTCAGTCTTCACAGGACCAAGGGCTTCCCCTTCCACTGGTGCTCTTACTAAGCTATTCATTGCTACCTACGAGGTTGGAGCTCAGGTTCAGTCCATGTATAATCTTTGGGTAGTGGCTTAGTCCCTAGAAGCTCTGGTTGGTTGGCATTGTTGTTCATATGGCGTCTCAAGCCCCCTCAAGCTCTTCCAGTCCTTTCTCTGATTCCTTCAACGGGGGTCCCCTTCTCAGTTCAGTGACTTGCTGCTGGCATTCGCCTATGTATTTGCTGTATTCTGGGTATGTCTCTCAGGAGAGATCTACATCTGGTTGCTGTCGGCCTGCACTTCTTTGCTTCATCCATCTTATCTAGTTTGGTGGCTGTATATATATGGGCCACATGTAGGGCAGGCTCTGAATGGGTGTTCCTTCTGCCTCTGTTCTAAACTTTGCCTCCTTATTCCCTGCCAAGGGTATTCTTGTTCCCCTTTTAAAGGAGTGAAGCATATGCATTTTAGTCATCTTTCTTGAGTTTCATGTGTTCTGTGCATCTAGGGTAATTCAAGCATTTGGGCTAATAGCCACTTGTCAATGAGTGCATACCATTTGTGTTTTTCTGTGAATGGGCTACCTCACTCAGGTTGATATTTTCCAGTTCCATCAATTTGCCTATGAATTTCATAAAGTCATTGTTTTCAATAGCTGAGTAGTATTCCATTGTGTAGATGTACCAGTTTTTCTGGGTAGGGGGCTGATGGACAGGAAACCCCGTGAAAGGGGAAAGGGAATAACATTTGAAATGTAAATAAAAAGAAAAAAGAGCTAAAGGGGCTTGCAACTCCATAAGAACAACAATGACAACCAACCAGAGCTTCCAGGGACTAAACCACAAGGAAAAGACTATACATAGACTGACCCAGGGCTCCAACTGCATATGTAGCAGAGAATAGCCTTTGGGGGCACCAGTGAAGGGGAAGCCCTTGGTCCAGGCAAGGTTGAACACCCAGTGCAGGGAAATGTTGGGGATGGGGTTTAATGATGGTGGATGGGGGTGGGGGGCACCCATATTGGGGAGGGAGGGAGGGGAGCTTATGGACAGGAAAGGGAATAACATTTGAAATGTAAATAAAGAAATATTTCTAACAATTTTTTCAAAAGAAAAAAAAGAGGAAATGTAAATTCCCATGGATTTGTATCTGAACATATTGAAATAACATACCCTCATCCATTAATACAAATAATTTTGCATTTAAACTAAATAATAAAAAGTTATTGAGAATAAAAAGAAAATAAAAATGTAAGAAATGCCAGACTATAAAATACACCGAGCTTTTCCCTCTCTCCTTCACCTGAGCTGAGGGCATCACATGGCAGCAGGGCCAGGTCTCCCACACTTTCCCAGTAGAGCAGCATGGACTTAACACTGTGGCTGGAACATCCAGGACTGTATTCCCAAGTCACAATCAATCTTATTTTCCAACTGAGAAACTCCCTCCTGCCAGTCAAAAGAAGTTACAGACAGATTTACAGATGCAGCTGGCAATGAAGATGATGTCCTAACTTGGCACATGTTTGAAATTTTCTATTATTTCCTTTGTATATGTAATTGTTTTTTGTCCTTCCAATTAGGTCAATGGTAATTAATAAAACATACACTCAATTACTTAACAGATAACTTTTACTGTCCTAATTTGAAGTCTTCTCACAGTAGCTACAACACATGTATGGTTTAGTCTTTGAAGTTGTGTGTTGTTAGAAAAGGAAGCCTCAGAGTCTCCTAGGACTTCCTCACTCTCCAGATGTTTCCCTGCACCTGTTACTGTTTCAATTCTGGTGAAAGTTGGATCTACACCACCCCCTGCTGGTCCTGAGCATCCTCAAAGGGAGATGTTTCTGAACACACAAGGAACCTGCTCACTGTGTCTCCTGCACAGTAACACAAGGAAGTGTCTTAGTGGCGTGGAGCTCTGCTTCAGAGTCAACTCGTTCTTGAATGGGTAAACTGACATTCTGATGGATTCTTCAGGGACAGCCCCACACCTTATACAGAACTTAGTCTATTTTCTTTCAGGGCATGTAGGTTCTTCAGGAAGGTGAACAGCCACAAGGAGGCTCTCACCTGTGACAGTCATGAGCCATTGTCACACAGTGCAGAGGTCCAGCCTAAGCATGAGAGGGTCTGGAAGAAAGGCAGCAATGGGAGTGGCACTAACATAATAATGACTCAGGGTCAGTAGTGGATGCAAGCTGTCATTTCAAGTGCTCTCTGTTTATCCAAGGATTCTCTTTATTCTTCCTTCCTCTACTTTCATGCCTTTGCCTTCCCCCAATTTCTCATTCTTTTTCCTTCTCTCCTTTCATTCTTTCTTTCTCCCAACCAGAGAGCCTGAACACAGTCTTTTACTTAGTAAAGTTACATCTTTAAGGCTTTGATCATTATTAATAATTTTTTATAAAATCCTTAAATTCATATAAGTTCTATGAATTCCAGATCATTTGTTGCAACCCATGCTTCCTTAAAACAGAAACTAAACACAAAACAAAAGCACATTTCTTCCTACGTTTTCCACAGCCTGTTCTTCACAGGAATCTGGGAACAGCTCCTGTGGTTTCCTGGTACAGCAGACAGCAACCCTCAGTAACTGTTTTTATGGAAGAACAAAAAGATAACACACACTACTAAAGTTGAAATGATTTTTTATGAAGTTTTTAATTGTATGCATGCAAAGCAGCCAGCTCTCTCTAATACCTCTTTAGGCACTGTCATAGCCAAACCTACAAGTGACTAGGAGGACAAACTACTAACTTTTTGTATCTTGTACATCAACATTTAATTCTCTAATCCTTATTTTCTTATCCTAGCAATTCTATAACCTAAAGTACTCTCCTTCACATGCTAATTATATATGTGTGTGTGTGTGTGTGTGTGCAAGTATTCCTTCTATAATAGAAATCTATCATTTGCTTGTATTTTATAGATTCCTATTTTTTTATCCATGCCTTCTCCCCTTGAGACCATTATAACTTTCTATCCTTGATGTCCCCAAGTTTATAGTGGCTAAACAATACAGTAGGCATTGGAACAGACAGTACATGTATCTCCTTCTCATTACAAATTCAATGCCAAGTCTGGAAATGAACCATTTCTACAAAGGACTGTGTAGGTTTTTTGCCTTTATGAGAATGGTCTCTAGACACTTTCCCATGGCCCAAAGGAAAAGGACAAGGCCTATTCCTTGCTGTCCACAGTCTCATGACCACCTCCATTTCTCATCACTGAAAAGGACATCTGTTTCATTTATCATGGAGTGATTTGGTCTGAGTAATGGTGGGGAAGTTTTTTCCCCAAAAAGAGATATTGTAAGTAAAGTAGTGAAGACAGTAGATTGATTTCAGGTCAACAGCAGTCATAAACGCACTTGGGGATTATGTGGATAAATGGCTGGTGATGCTCCAGGGACAGGAACTGGGTCAGAAATGCCCTACTCATCCATGCCAGACCCTCAGGTCTCTCCTCATGAATCAACACAGATAACCCACAGGCCTTCTAAGACTGCATGATGTTTGTTCACATTCTACTCACAGAGACCAGCACCAATTATACAGAATTGAAAACATAATGCCCAGGATGTAGGATGGTTGCATACGATCCTGGGCTAAACTGGATGGAAACAGGGAACCAGGGAACCAGAAGTGGTCAGAGCGCAGGCCAAGCACCCTAGAAGGTACATTTAGTAAAATTGCACACAACATTATTTATTTATTTTCCTGTTTCCACATTAGGTCTGAGAGTTTGATGAGTTGCTGTGTTGAGCGTGGTGATTTGTTCCCTTGTGGAGCTTGTTTATAAGCAGTGAAGCTACTTTTCATTTTCTTCCTGTAAAACATTCCACTGAGAACTTTCTGCAGTACTGACTTGATCATCATGAGCTGTGTCACATTGTACTTTCTTGAAATACTTTTATTTTTCCATCAATTTTGAAAGATAACTTAGCAGGGTATAACACTCTTGGCTGACAGTTGCTCATTTTCAGAGAACGAACTATTACATTCCACATCTTTCAAGTCTTTGAGATTGCTAACAAAGGGTCTAGTGTAATTCTTCTACTTCGATCTTTTTATGTGAATTGGTGTTTTGGATGCCTCTTTTAGTATTGTTTCTTTGTTTTTTATATTTGACATCCTGACTGTAATATTCCATATTCATGACTATTTGTTGTTCTACATATCTCTTGCATTTGGAAGTCTACTTCTTTCTGTAAATTTGGTGTAATCTCTCTAATTAGTTGTTCTCTTTCATTCAATTTTACCTCTGCTTCTTCTACACTGAGAATTCTTAGGTTTGGTTTATTGGACATATCCTGGATTTCTTAGAAATATCATTCTTGCTACTGAATTTTTTCCTTATTCATGTATGTTTATATTATTTACTCAACTGTGTGCTCCATCAAAGAAATTGATTCTTCTTCATGGTATTGTCTATCAATGATAAAATTTGTTGCAATTTTTGTTTGGTTGCCCATCCCCTTCATTTCAAGCATTTTTGTATAATTTTCAAGGTCTAATCTTCTTGCTATGTTTTCCTCCACACTCTGAGCTTTGCCCTCCAATTTATTAACTGTTGCATTCACATTGAAGACTGCCTTATCAAGATCTTGAATAGATTCTGTAAATTTATGCATATTTGTTTGGCTCTTCTGTGTGATTATTAGTTCTTTTGAATATTAAGATTCCAAATACTTTCTGAGATATTTCATCTCTTTCCAAATTTTGAATTGCCTCAGAGAGGAACTGGTAGGTTGGTATTGTGTCTCAGGTAATGGTTATGTTATAGTTTTTTTATATTATTTCCTTGAACTTTATACATCTCTTGAACTGCACTTGTTTTCACATCTTCTTCAGATCTTTTTGTGATGTTTTGGTTTCTATGTATCTTCTTAGAGAAACAGCTGCATGAAGTTCAGCTGCAAGGACTGGTGAAAATGGTGTTGACTGTCAAAAATAGTTGTTGAATTTATGTTGGCTATGTATCCAAATGACTAAGGTTGGGGCTATACACTTAGCATGAGGTAAGTGGGTGGTATTAAATTTGATCGTCTCTGAATACTATGAGCCTTCTGGAATCAGAATAGCAAACTTCATACCATCTGAAGTTCATCTATTATCAGGAGTCTGTGATTAGGGATACAAGGCCCAAAGGTATCTAGGAACAAAGAAATATAGACACCAGATTCTGAAGTGACATTTTGCACTTCAGATATCAGAATTCCACACCAGTATTGACATCGAACACCACTAGAAACAAAGCTCCTCTCACTCAGTGGACCCTGGCCACACTGGAGTCAACATTTGGCTCTTGAACTGATCAGGCTAGAAACCTGATCATAAGGTAATGCCCTGTCTCTCAGAAGACATAAGTCTCATAAAGATTGAAACTTCCCATATTATTATTTCAAGTTGGTACACATGAGTCTGTGATTGCTGCTAAATAACTCCCACCAGATCTAATACAAGAACTCAATGCCTTATCCAAAGTACTTTTATTCATCCCCTGTAAGGGTTATCCTCACATGTTCCTTGCTCTTTCCTGAGCACACATCACACATGACAACTAGTCTTCTTCTGGAATTATTTTTAATTTACATAAATAGCATAAATATTGCTGAGGGCTACCCCAGCCTTTGGAGATTTAGAGATGAGGAGAAACAGATACTTAGATAAAAATGATGACCTCTGGCCTTGTAACAATCTCTAACTGTACTGGGGGATAGATGCTGATGGCTTCTGGAATCTTAACACTCTCTTGCTTATTCTGTGCCTGAAAACCACTGGCTTCTTTTCTCTATAACTCTCTGTGCTCTATTAAACACCAAGAACTTAACTATCCTGTGTTTCAGTAATCACTGACAACTTAACTCTTCATGTTTAAATAAGTGCTGGGGGAATCTTTGCTTAAAAAAGCACTGGGAAACTTAACTCTTTACAGCAAACCAGTTGTTATGGACATGTGTTTATTCAATGAACTTGCTAAAAAATAACTCTTTTAAATTTATTTGCTTATTTTACACCACTAGAGAACCACTTTATTCCCTGCCTGACCTTCCTCTCCCCCGACTGCTTTCAATTCACATCCCAAATATCTCCTCCCCACCAAGGCAAGTAAAAGATCCTGTACAATAAGAACTTCCAAGACACTGAAGAAAGAAATCCCATTCCCAAAAGTGATTCAATGCCCCAAAAAATACCACCCCAAAGAGTTAGCAAACAATTTGCTGGGACAAGAATGGATAGCTGCCTTTTCAGACACTTCTCCCCCAATGACACAGACTGAGATCCACAGATGGCAGCTGAGACCTAAGACTTGAAACCTGAGGTCAGCTACAAATGAACTCCATCTTTCCAAAGCCAAATGGCTACTGAACCTCAAACTGGGGAATGTTACATGATAGTTTCTGAACAAAACATGACGTCCTAGCTAGATCAAGAATTAATCTAGTGCTGTTTAACAAAAACCAACAGATTTAATCCTACAACAGATAGAGGCCCAAAATATACAAAGAACCATACAAAAAATGGGGTTCCATGCTGAAATGAATTAGAAACACCTAAAGAAATGTTCAACATTTAGTCATCAGGAAATGCAAATCAAAACAACCCTGAGATTTCACCTCACAATGATTGTTTGTCCTCCCCAGGTGACAAAATGCTTCCCTCCCTCCATTGTTGGATTCCATTCTGTTAAATCAGTCTGGAGGTTCCTCAGAAAATTGGACATTAAACTGCCTGAGGATCCAGCTATCCCTCTCTTGGGCATATACCCAAAAGATGCCCCAACCTATAAAAAAGACACGTGCTCCACTATGTTCATCACAGCCTTCCTTTATAATAGCCACCTTAGAATCTACCTCACCCAAATGGTGAATTTCATTGATAAGTGGTTTGTTTTTCCAAATTTTTGTTTTAAAAAAAACTCAAGACGGAGGATCAAAATGTGAATTTGATTCTTTAAAGGGAACAAGAATACCCTTGGCAGGGAAGAGAGGCAAAATTAAAACAGAGACTGAAGGAAACTTACATCCATTCCCAAAATATACAGCCACCCAATTGGATGAAGCAAAAAGTGCAAAGTGTAGACAGCCAGAATACAGCAAATACAAGGCGTAATGTCAGCAGCAAACCTCTGAACTGAGAATCCCCGTCTCCTATATGTACAACAATTTAAAATGTAAGCCACATGATCAGTAGCAATGAATATCCTAGTAAAGGCACCCCATTCCTGATCCCCTGGAACCCCAGTGAACTAGACTTATGCTAGGGGGACATAGTCTCCTCCCCCAAAGGGAATAATACTCGAAATGTATATAAGAAATATCAAGTTAATAAAAAAATAACCCCCCATTCTCCACAACCCCATGTCCCCCCCACCCACCCCCCTCTATGCTAACCTGGGACAAGAAAGCTGCCTTTCTCCAGACACTGATCTGTCTGATGACTCCCCGAGACACACACTGAGATCCACAGATGGCAGCTGAGACCTACAGACTTGAAACCTTACAGCTACAAATGAACTCTCTTTCCAAAGCCAAATGGCTACTGAACTTGGGGAATGTTACATGATAGTAAGGAAAACATGACGTCTAGCTAGATTAATCTAGTGTTGTTTAACAAAAATGTTAATACCCTCAAGCCATACAAACCATGCAACAATTATTTCGTTCAATGATTGTTTGTCCTCCTAACCCCACCCTCATTCCTTGTTACCACTCTAGCTTAATTGCCCTACCCCTCCTGCCTATTTAGTGGTTTGTTTTTTGTTTTGTTTTGTTTTGTTTTTTGATACTTCAATTCCACCCAAAATTTTCACTACAAATGACACCTCTCATTTAAAAAAGTAAAGGGGGGGATTGTGTGGCAGGAGGCAGTGAAAGGCACCCTGATTCCTGATCTAGAGAGGTCGAATTCCTAGGAGACACTAAAAGGGTCAGCAGGTATGTTCCCATTATCTCATAATATCAGGGTCTAATGTACCTGTGCCCCTACCAAAGACCACTGTTGAGAGGTTTTGGACAGACCAGTCATGTAGGGCAATACCTCAAGACCCTCCTCCACAGGTGAGAATGTGACTACAGGTTACATAGGCCCAAAACAGATCAGTCACAGAGGGCAACACCCCAAAGCCCTCCTCCACAGGTCAGGATTTTACCACAGGTTACATAGGCTCAAGACAACACCCTAAGCACCTCATCCACAGGCAGAGATGTGACTACAGGTCTTGTAGGCTCAGACAGATCAGACATAGAATGAGAACCATGCCTACGAATATGAATATGAGGTCTTTCCAAGCTCTCAGGCCAAATAGGAAGTACCTGCTGTCAGTCACTCACCCATCCAAAAAAAAAAAACTGTATTTAAGTGTCCTGTTCAGAATAAAGGTGTGCAGGAACTATTCCATCATCTGAGAGCTTCTGTCATAAAAGCTGTAACCCTGCCATTTGGCAAAGACATCCACTTGGGAAAGAGATCTGCTGTCCCAGAAATGATCCCCTCCCCAAGCTTTGCTACACCCCTTGCCAGCTAGTCAGTCCCTGCTGGCTCAGCCCCAGCAACCAAAGCAGCAGGCAGCAGCTAAAAGGAGCAGAGCCTACAACTGGGGCAGTAGAAGCTGTTCCCACTCCCTGCTTGAGTTCTATCCCCTTGCCCTAACCCATGCACCCAATCAGGTGAAAGATCTCAGTGGGAGAGCCCCAGGTGCCAGAGCCCTACACACCTGTTCCTCAAGTTCTGCACAGGTAATTTATTCAGATGTTTTTCTTTCACTGACACATGCAACAAGTAATTGTCATTAGTAATGGTGACATTGACATGAAGATTGAAGAGGGCATAAGGGCCTGGTGCTCACAGAGAAGCATAGTTTTATGGGTTTACCTCACCTGGATTTTTGGTTCAATTCCATTTATCAATCTTTCTTATTTTACTCCAGTATCCCTCTGTTTTTATTACAGGAATTTTAGTCGCATAGGGATGTCTCCTCAAGGAAGGAGAAAAAAAATCAAATATCTGCTCCATTCAGAAAGCTGAGAGTGGAGGTCCTTAAGAAACTGGTGATTTTTTTTTTTTTTGGGCTATTTGTGGGAACAGAACTCATCCTAATTACCCAGAATGATTATCCCAGACTCTCCCATCATTAGACTATTACCCATCCTAAGGAAGGTGTCACATATACTTTCTGAGATGCATGCTGTTGGTCATAGACCACACTAGACTCTAGGCTGTAGCAATAGAACTACACGCATAGTCACAAGAATTTCGTAAAATGTTTCTATATGGCCACACCTTAACCTTTACTATTCAACTGGATTTGGAATGATTATGCAAATTGGTGCTGCCCACAGACCCTTTTCCAAATTCTCTTATTTCTCTTATTATGTTGAAATATACCTACAATGAACAGTCTGTTCTCAGACTCCTCAAAGTCCACTCCAGGTTGACAAGGCAATCGGCACCACATTCTCATTCTTGTCTGCACATGGTTTGTTTCCCTCTATGACACTTGCAGGGATGACCTCAATAAAGAAAACTTTCCTAGGAGAAATTATTCTGTGCTCTTAGACATGAATAATAGAAAACTTGAAACTTAAAATATATACACAAACACACACACACACAAACACACAACTATGTGCACACATAGAAATATATATATATATAGAGAGAGAGAGAGAGACTGAGATACACTAAAACCCAAACATTTTACTTACATATTTCTTTATACCTAAACATTACAGTTTTTACACGTGCTTCATGGTAAATCCTTTCAGTCCTGCCTTTTCAACATGGTTTAAAGATTTAAACAAAGACATGAGACTTTTGAGCATATGAGAAATTTACACAACAGATATCTATCAGAAAGTTCTCTTTATTAATACATTACAGTTCTTTTTCCTAAAGCTTATTGAAAATAGATTTCGTCGTGCAATGTATTCTGATTACTGGTTTCCATTCCCCAACACCTTCTCAATCTTCTCCCAGTTCTACTCTGTTCCTAAAATTAGAAAACATATAGAATATAAATACCTTAAAAATAAAAGCAAAGAAGGGGAGGGGGAGGGATTAGGGGGATGTTTGCCCGGAAACCGGGAAAGGGAATAACACTCGAAATGTAAATAAGAAACACTCAAGTTAATAAAAAAAAAATAAAATAAAATAAAAGCAAACAAATTGAAATAGAACAAAACAAACAGAAGAAAAATTTACTAAAAAAAGCACCAGAAACCTAAGTGGATGGAGACACACACAAGTTCCCAAATACTGCATAGAAAAAGGCTGGGCAATAATATGCAATGGACTCTGAGAGTGGATGCTGTATCAGTATACGTCCATGTTCTAAAGAGGGGAGTGAATGCAGGGATGATTACTGAGACTGGGAATGAAGTGAATATGAGATCAAACATTTATGTATAATCTTAGACCCTACCTCAATTAACAGGTACATACATTGTGTTGATAAAGGAGTTCAATGAAAAGTGATTTAATGATATTTTGACCAATGTACAGGAATTAAATTTGCATGTCTGTGCATTCTGATAAATATTTCTCGCATTCTAAGAGACTGGAATTTCTTCTGGAACACAAGACAAGAGAAAACAACACACCTGAGGTCATTGAGATTATGAAAGAGTGTTTGCTTTCCTATGTTAGATTTTATAGGTCAAATTTATATCATACATTATTTCCAACAATTACAAATCCTGGTTTCCCAGTATCCTGTGATATTTTTAACATGCATCACCATACTTTACACTTTATATTGTTTTATTTAATAAGAAACCTGCCAATGGAAGTGTGAACTGGTGAAGTGATTCACAAGGTATAGTGAATTGTAGGGTTATCCAAACAGCACCTCTTTATTCATAGATGTTCATTTATAAAGATGACAAAGGCACTACAGGACTGTGAGGAGGAGGCAATAAATGAACATTCAAAATTACTATTACTGAGCAAGTCTACAGATTAGACTTTTCTGTCACCTCAGTCCCATGGAAGTTTGCTGCTCCTCCATGGTTTTTGACACATTCAGGATGTGGTTACAACACTGTGCACAGTAATAGACCGCAGAGTCCTCAGATGTCAATCTGCTGAGTTCCATGTAGGCTGTGTTGGAGTATGTGTCTGCAGTCACTGTGGCCCTGCCTTTAAACTTCTCATTGTAGGCAGTATCACCATTTTCAGGATCAATATCTCCAATCCATTCCAGGCCCTGTCCAGGCCTCTGCTTTACCCAGTCAATATCATATTCAGTGAAGGTGTAGCCAGAAGCCTTGCAGGACAGTTTCACTGAAGACCCAGGCTTCACCAGCTCAGCTCCAGACTGCTGCAACTGGACCTGGGAGAAGACACCTGTGTAGAGAAAGGCAGCATGGATGTAATTTTCACCACAGGCCCTCTCTGCAATTTGGATTTGTAAATCATGAGCCCCTTACCATCAGTTACTGACAGGAAAAAGAGAAAAGCCCAACACAATTCCATGGTTAGTATCTGTGTGTTGAGGGACTGTGGAGATGAAACTGATCATAGGTTGTTTTCAGGGTGAGAATATCCGTGTATTTACAATCATAGACTCAGGTAATTTGCATATTAATGACCAGGGGACTTCTTATATAAGAACATAGACTAACTGGAGAAAAACTGGAAGGGAAGGACCTAAAAGGCACATGGGTCAGACAACAGGATGCTCAGACACAAGTCCTAATCCTCTCTGAGGAAATGCATCCCATACACTTGCACTCTCAGCAGATGCTGTGGATGTAACTTTAGGGACTAAGCTCTCAAAAGATTTTTGCCATGATTCTGTTGCTCCACTGTGGCACAATATCATCAGATTGCTCTACAGATGGTTGTTGTTGTGGTGACAACAACGATGACGATGATGATGATGACGATGATGACGAAAATGATGGAATGATTACGATGATGATGATTATGAAAATGATGGAATACTCCAAAAATGACTATTTTTTTTTAGAATTTACTGCCTACTTTCAAATATATGGGACTAATATTTGGCTTTGCAACAAGGTATATATTTCAAAACTCACAACAATGACTTAAGAGTAATGTACTATGCATATATACATAGAGTCATCACTTGTAAATAGTTAATATCCAGAAATCTTCCCCCACGAAAGTGAATATATTTTACCCATCAGTCATCAAATGTCAAAAGACATTCTTCACTTTGTTGTGGGCCCTCAAGTTTCCTCCAAATCCATGTTGCAACATTTGTTTTTTAAAGCTATATATTATTTTGTGATGAGAAGAGGGTACATATGCCCCAAAGTGGATACATTAACCTGTGGGAATGACTTCCCTAATTCAACTCCAAGAGATTTCCATGATATTGATAAGCTTACCAGAAAATATCTTTACTTACTCAGCCATTTCAAGATCTCAATTATGGTAATTTTAAATGGTTTAAATTTAGTGTGTGTGTGTGTGTGTGTGTGTGTGTGTGTGTGTGTATTGTGCTTGTGGATATAGATACAGAGAGTTTGTTTCTTCACTAAGAATAGTTCAATTCCTGAACATAGAATTTCATGAAAAAATTTCTGTGAAGTGTTTCACAAAAAATCATCATGTTATTCGAATATGTCAATCACAGCAGGCCAGATCAGTTAATATACTTAAGAAAGGAAACCACAAAGGAGACAGAGTCCCCTCCACAACCTGCTCATCTATCTATGGGGATTATCAGCCTCATTGCGCCCCCTGCTGTCCATGAACTTCCACACAGCTAGGTTTTTAGGTGGTTTACACTGAAGGTGCAATCTGGCTTCAGAAATAAATTTCCCTGTAACTTCAGTGTTCATGGAACTCAGCTGAAGGGAAAAATGGATCTAGATTACATGGGGATAATGACTTATTCATCAGAGATTTTACACTGTGCCAGTATTCCTATACCATCGCTCCCAAAGCCAGGTTCCTCCTTGGTGGCATTTAGATCCAGCTCTTCCAGTTTCCATTTCTAAAAATGTAGTGACAGGAGATAACAGCGTCTTTTCTGTCCTCATTAGGCTACACCTGGGGGCAGAGAACCTGTGTTCAGAGTGTAAATCACTCACGCCACATTATATAATAGACAAAATAAAAAGAATTGCACCATAACTGTACACAAGACTCAGTATGTTGACATAAATAACTGAAATGCTACAGCAGCTCAGGACCTGGCTGGCTCTTAAGATCTGAAAACATTTTGACCATACTGCTGTAGTAAACCTATATTAACAAGAATGGATAATTAGTGAACATTCTGACTAGAGAAAATTAAAAGGACCAACCAGACAAAGATCTGAATCCTAGAGGTTTGCAATGAGAACCATTCAATAGTTACAGGGGCTCTCAGAGAATGTGCCACCAACAGAAGAGCACACATGGGCTGGAACTAGGCCCCTAGCACATATGTATCACATGTAGAGTTCAGTCTTCTTTGGTGTCCCCCAACAACTGGAATGTGGGCTATGCCTAAAGCTGTTGCTTATCTGTAGAATGTATTCCCAGGACTAGACTGCCTTGTGTGGCCTCAGTAGGAGAGGATACTCCAAAGCCGACACAGAGTAGATGCAGCAGGGTTGGGGGTACATAATAAGGCTTCACCCTCTCAGAGGATTGGAGAGCAAAACAGAAGTAGGTACTGTTTAAGGGAAACCAGGACGAAGGGGCAACAAATAAGGATATAAATGAATGAGTGAATTTGTGGATAGAATATAAATAAATAAATAAATAAATAAATAAATAAATAAATAAATAAATGCACCCCTTAGGATCTCCCATTATAACATGGCCAATTAAAAATAAACCCCTCATCAGAAAATAGGCTATTCCATTTTACTTTTATAAAAAACCATTTTCCTGTGTGCTGCAGCGGTTTCCTTCCTATACTACTCGAAAATAAATCCTCCTTCTTCCTTATTTCCTTTCCCTTCTCCCTCATTCTTTTTTTTAACTTTTATGTTGTTTATTTGTAAATTTCATCCCTTTTGGTCATTTAGTCAATGTGTTAATTTTTTTTAAGTTGGGAATCTCTTTTTTTTTTTTTATCTTTATTAACTTGAGTATTTCTTATTTACATTTCAATTGTTTTCCCTTTCCTGGTTTCTGGGCCAACATCCCCCTAGCCCCTCCCCCTTCCCTTCTATATTGGTTTCCCCCCATCCTCCCCCATTACCACCTCTCCCCAACAATCATGTTCACTGGGGTTCAGTCTTAGCAGGACCAAGGGCTTCCCCTTCCACTGGTGCTCTTACTAGGATATTCATTGCTACTATGAGGTTGGAGCCCAGGGTCAGTCCATGTATAGCTTTGGGTAATGGCTTAGTCCCTGGAAGCTCTGGTTGTTTGGCATTGTTGTTCATATGGGGTCTCGAGCCCCTTCATTATCTCCTGACTTTTCCTCCTATTGCCTGCCCCTTTTCCCTCTGTGGCAAACAAGACTTCTTTTTGCTGAGTACTTGGTCTTGGGACGTCCTGGGACTCAACAGCCATTGCTTTACCATCACCAGTTTTGTCCTGCAGCTGTGAGAGCAAACTTCTGAGAATATTGAAAGGGTGAGAATTTCATATGTATGTGGTTGCTGTAAGTTCAAAACTGTCATATCCAGAAGGATGACATCCATTTCCCTTTCTCAAAGACACATGAATACAGGAGCTGTAACTGTCAGGGAAACCTGTAATACAGATAATTTCTCTCCATCTCTGATTTCAACTCTGCTGTAATCAGCTCTGCGGTTATGTTGGGGAGATCCCTGAATGATGTCCACTCCTGCACCAGGAGTCAGGATGCTCTTCCACAGCTTCAGTATCATAGCCAATGGGGTCTGCCTACAATAAGATTCAGTAGATTGAGGATCAAGAAGGGGGAAAACTGATCTTGAACCGCAAGGACATATGTTACCTTATCAGGTATTTTGAAACCATGCCTAGCAGTGCAGTCTGAATTCTTGATTACCATTCTAGAACACATGGCACAAACTTCAGGAATAGCAAAGATTTATAGATACAGTATCAGATGTGACTGTACTCACATGAAATTCTACAAAAAAAAAAATAATTATGAAACTTAAGATGAATAAGAAAATGTCACCTTACCATTAACCCCTTCTTGAATGTTCTGGGTTTGGTGTTGAACACTCAGCAATGGGACCTGGAGAATCAGGGCTGTGCTTCTCTGCCAGAGCTGCAGGATCAGGTCTGGAATGATTTTGAAAAGCAAATTGATTAATTGCATGCCCTCTCCTGTATGGTGAGCTCCTTGTTGGAAGCCTAAGCTATCTGTATGCCTAGACAAGATAAAAGAAAAAAGAACAATACAAGAAAATAGGAAAGAATTACAACTCTTACTACTTATACATACATGGGGTCATTTACAACAGTGTGTTTTTCTTACTGTTTACTTTACTTTTTAATTAAGAGTAGATTTTTTGCTCATATAATATGTACTCTTATTATATTTCCCCCTTCTACTCCTTACTCTTCTTTCCACTCCTTCTCCTATCTGGTTCCATATCTTTCCTGATTTCATAAGAATGAAGGTCTATGAGGTAAAAATAAAACTGAGCAAAATGAAATACAATTAGCTAAAAGTAAAGCTGTTACACTGAAGTTGAATGAGGTAAATAAACAAAAGGAAAAGACTCCCAAGAAAAAGCACAAGAGTAAGAGGCCCACTTGTTCAAAAACTCAGGAGACCCAGAAATTTACTTACTGGAAAGTATAATATTACACAAAGGACTCTTGCTAAAGCAAATACGTGGAAAAAATTTCCTGAAACAGACACAGGTGAAAGAATGTTTTGATATTGCAAACACATGAAAAGAACTTTGAAGAAGGAGTACAAATATGACCACACATACATGGGAAGACAAGCACTGAGCCTTGTTTGGTTTGCTCCACATCATTATTCTTTTAACAACAGGCGTGTATTGGTTTGCCTACCACAGCATTGCTGAGCTCAACTTGTAGTAATGCTGACATGAGAGAAACTTGCCCCCAAGAACTTCTTGTGAGATTCCTGCAACTGCTTGCTGCTTCAGCAGCCTCAGGCCAGCTGGTGAGTCTTCTGGTTTCTTCATGTTGGTACCTGGTGTCTGCCTGCCTATAGGAGTGGTTTGCACCTGCTGAGTTGTGTTTGGTGTTTGCTATGAGACTCAACTGCTGCCATAGATCAAGCTCACCCCAAAGAACTATTACTGAACAGGCCCACTTCCCCCATATCCTAATAAATCTTCTTTACCAATTTTTCCATTGGGTGGTGAGCTATGGGAAAAGATGAAACTTTATTAAAAGTAAGCTTCAAAAAAATATATAAGTACAGGAGACCATTAGATCCCATGGTGGCCTGGTGCTTGCAAATTCTTTCTTTGTGAGTTCGTACAACCTTGGCTTAGTTGAGTTAAGGCCTGAAAATCCTAGTGCCTTCTGGCTCTTATACTCTCCACTTCCTCTTTCTCAGGGTTCCTTGAGCTCTGACGGTAGGATTTGATGAAGTCAACCCATTCAGATGTAAGTGTTTCTGATTTTTCGCGTTAATGTCTAGCTCTTGGTCTCTGTTCTCTTTTACATTTGCTTCAAGAAAGTTTTCTGTTGATGCCTGAATGAGTCACTAATCTATGACTGCAGTAAAATATCATTGGGATTTAATTTTGTTACATTGTTACTTTATCTGTAGTATGTGATTTTACCCTAGGTCTATGGGCATGAAGCCATTGCAGATGACAACGTTCACCCAACAAATTGAACATGGATTCCAGTGGCTTTTGCTAAATCCCAGGCTAGCAAAAGAGAAACATAAACAGCAATCCTTGACAAAGGATCCAAAACCATCCAATGGAAAAATGATAGCATTTTGAGCAAATGGTGCTGTATAGTATTGGTATGAGGTCTTCTGCACTGAACCCATCTGGACCTGGGCTCTTTTTGGTTGGAAGACTTTTAATGACTGCTTCTATTTCTTTAGGAGTTGTGGAGTTCTTCAAATTGTTTATCTGTTCATGATTTAACTTCAGTATCTGGTATCTTTATAGTTAATTGTCCATTTCCTCCAGATTTTCAAGTTCTGTTGAATATAGGCTTTTGTAGTAGAATCTGATGATTTTTTGAATTTCCTCTGATTCTGTAGTCATGTCTCCCTTTTCATTTCTGATTTTGTTAATTTGTTCACATTTTCTGTGTTCTCTGGTATTCTGTCTTATCTATCATGCTGATTTTCTCAAAGACCCAGGTTTTGGTACTCCTGATTCTTTGTATAGTCCTTTTTGTTTCTTCTTAGTTGATTTCAGCTCTGAGTTTGATTATTTCCTGCCTTCTGCTCCTCATGGGTGTATTTGCTTCTTTTTGTTCTAGAGCTTTTAGGTGTGCTGTCAAGCTGGTGACATATGCTCTCTCCTGTTTCTTTCTGCAGGCACTCAGAACTCTGAGTTTTTCTCTTAGCACAGCTTTCATTGTGTCCCATAAGTTTTGGTATGTTTTACCTTCATTTTCATTAAATTCTAAGAAGTCTTTAATTTCTTTCTTTATTTCTTCCTTGACCAGGATATCATTGAGTAGAGCATTGTTCAACTTCCATGTATATGTGAGCATTCCTTTCTTATTATTATTGAAGACCAGCTTTAGCTCATGATGATCTGATAGGACGCATAGGATTATTTCTAACTTTCTGTATCTGTTGAGGCCTGTTTTGTGCCCAATTATATGATCAATTTTGGAGAAAGTACCATGAGGAGGTGAGAAGAAGGTATATCCTTTGTTTTTAGGATAGAATGTTCTAAAAATATCTTTTAAGTCCATTTGGTTCATGACTTCTCTTAGTCTGTCTATTTCTCTGTTTAATTTCTGTTTCCATGATCTGTCCATTGATGAAAGTGGGGTGTTGAAATCTCCTACTATTATTATGTGAGGTGAAATGTGTGCTTTAAGCTTTAGTAAGGTTTCTTTCATGTATATAGGTGCCATGGTATTTGGACCATAGATATTTAGGATGGAGATTTCATCTTGGTGGACTTTTCCTTTGATGAATACGAAGTGTCCTTCCTCATCTTTTTTGATTACTTTTGGTTGAAAATCGATTTTATTCAATATTATAATAGCTACTCCAGCTTGCTTCTTCAGACTATTTGCTTGGAAAGTTGTTTTCCGGCCTTTCACTCAAAAGTAATGTCTGTCTTTGTCTCTGAGGTGTGTTTCCTGTAGGCAGCAGAATGCAGGGTCCTCATTGTGTATCCAGTTTGTTAATCTATGTCTTTTTATTAGGGAGTTCAGTCTATTGATGTTGAGAGATATTAAGAAATAGTGATTGTTGCTTCCTGTTATATTCGTATTTGGAGGTAAAATTATGTTTGTGTGCTTGTCTTTGTTTAGCTGCAAAACGATTAGATTCTAGGTTTTCCTAGGGTGTAGCTTTCCTCCTTGTGTTGGGTTTTACCATTTATTATCCTTTGTATGGCAGGATTTGTAGAAAGATATTGTGCAAATTTGGTTTTGTCATGGACTATCTTGGTTTCTCCATCTATGTTAATTGAGAGTTTTGCTGGATACAATAACCTGGGCTGGCATTTGTGTTCTCATAAGGTCTGTATGACACCTGTCCAGGATCTTCTGGCTTTCATAGTCAATGGCAAGAAGTCTGGTGTATTTCTAATAGGTCTGCCTTTATATGTTACTTGACTTTTTCTACTACTTCTTTTAATATTCTTTCTTTGTTTGGTGTTTTGACTATTAGGGTGAAGTTTCTTTTCTGACCCAATCTATTTGGAGTTCTTGTATGTTTATGGGCATCTCTTTCTTTAGATTAGGGAAGTTTTCTTCTATGATTTTGTTGAAGATATTTACTGGTCCTTTGAGTTGGGAGTCTTCACTCTCTTCTATACCTATTATCCTTAGGCTTGATCTTCTCATTGTGTCATGGATTTCCTATATGCTTAGGGCCAGTAGCTTTTTCCATTTTACATTATCTTTGACAGTTGTGTTGATGATATCTATGGAATCTTCTGCTCCTGAGATTCTCTTCTATCTCTTGTTTTCTGTTGGTGATGCTTGTGTCTACGACTCCTTGTCTCTTCCTTTGGTTTTCTACATCCAGCGTTGTCTCCCTTTGTGCTTTCTTTTTTGTTTCTATTTCTATTTTCAATTCCTCCACCTGTTTGATTGTCTTTTCCTATAATTCTTCCAGGGAGTTTTGTGTTTCTTCTCTAAGGGCTTCTACTTTTTTACTTATGTTTTCCTGCATTTCTCTGAGGGAGTTCTTTATGTCTTTCTTCTTTCCTTAAGTCCTCCATCATCATCATCAAATGTGATTTTAAATCTAGGTCCTGCTTTTCTGGTGTGTTTAGATATTCAGTGTTTGCTTTGGTGGGAGAACTGGGCTCTGATGATGCCATGTAGTCTTGGTTTCTCTTGCTTGTGTTCCTGTGCTTGCCTCTCACCATCAGGTTGTCTCTGTGTTATCTTGTTCTGCTATTTCTGGCAGTAGCTTGACCATCCTATAGTCCTGTGTGTCAGGAGTGCTGTAGACCTGTTTTACTGTTTTCTTTCAGCCTGTTATGTGAACAGAGTGTTCTGCTTTCAGGCGTGTAGTCATTCCTGTTCACTGGCTTTATGATGTTCCTATGGGCATGTGTCCTGAGTCCAATAGGCAGGTCACTTGAGGCAGAAAAGTTGGGCTTACCTCTGGTCTCAGGCCTGAAGTTGCTCCTTGTGGCTGGGTTTCAGGTCTCCGTCAGGGCAGCAACCAGAAAGGCCCGCCCCTACATCTGGGTCCCTGTGTAGAGGGGTCTAGGTGTTTTCCTCTAGAGTCAGAAATGTGGGGAGAGAGTAGTCTCCTCTGCTTTCCCAGGTGTGTCTGCCCCTCTGAAGGTCTAGCTCTCCCTCCCACGGGACTTGAGTGCAGTGAGCTGTTTGACCAGGTCCATTCATATCCAGGTGCAGTCTGGACAACAGGGCCAGCTATTCTAACGGATACTCTGAGATTGTCAATTTTCTCTGTTTACCATGAACCTCTCTGATCCTGGCCCAGATCTTCCTGCTCCCAAACCCCGTTGGAGAGAGAGCTCATTTCCCAGACGTGTGGGCAATCCTGAGACTGCAGGGCAGGAGAGTCCACCACTTCTGTCCACCATTACCCACATCCCTAGACCAAGAAGAAACTGTATAGGGCCTCTGGGAACAGGTAGATAGGGGCAGTCAAACTGCAGGAGCCCTGGGCCAGCTAGAAACCAGAAATGTCCAATCCCAGAGCAATTTTGCCTTTGTGTGTCCTGAGTCCAACAGTCCAAGGTCACTTGGAGCAGAAAAGTTGGTCTTACCACTGGTCTCGGGTTTGAAGTCACTCCATGGGGCTCAGTTTCACCTCTCTGTGAGGACAACATCCAAAAGTGTCTGCCTCTCCTTCTCCTGGTTCCCTGTGTAAAGGGGGCGCAGATGACCCTAGGCGTTTTCCTCTATAGTCAGAAATGTGGGCAGAAAGTAGTCAGCTCTGGTTTCCAAGTTGTGTTTGTTCCTCTGATGGTCTAGCTCTCTCTCCCACCAGGTTTGGCAGCAAGGAGCTGTGGGCCAGGATCAGGGAGATTCAGGCACCAGCTAATGAATCTGTATTTTTAAAGTACATTTTGAGAGAAGTCTCAGCCTACAATGGAAAGAGACCTTGAATCTGTAACCTATTCTAATGGATCCTCTGAGATTGTCAATTTTCTCTGTTTACCATGAACCAATTTCAATGTTTGACTTAGCTCAGGGGCAGATACCCCAAAAAGTTTCCTGGAGCAATAGCCCCATCTAACTATGCATCTAACTCTGCATTGCCAGGAGCCATCCAGGAGAAGGTAAAAACTAGTAGGTGATCTTCCTGCTATCATTCCTCCTGGGATTGTAATGCTTGCCAGATTTTCTCTTATAGGCAAGGCCAGAGAGATTAAGGAAAGATTCTTACTATTAAACTGCTTTTCCTGTTGTGGTTGGATATTCGTACAATCATCTGTCATTTGCCAACACTTTCCAGGAGATTTCCAGAAGAGCAGTGAAGGTATACTGTTTTGTAATAATGCTATATGGACAAATAAAAGATATCTAAATTCTTAGTGATGATCCTATCAGACTTCCTAAGATAATATTATTAATTACTAAGATCTTGTATAATAAGCCTGCTAATGAGTCTTTTCTTATGTCAAAACTTCAATGAGAACTCTGCTACTCTTTGAATGTCATTAGATAATTGCTGCTGAGACAGAAAGCAGACACAACATAGAATGCATTCAACAGATTATAAAACAATTTAAAAGGGAACTAATAATTCTTTATAGAATCCAGGACAGAAGAAAAATATAGACTGGGTTTATCTATATAAAACTTCAATGTTAACTTTGTTATGGTCTTTAACTTTCTACAAAGCTGTAGAGGTAGGAACAGTTACTGAATGTTTAGCCAGATAAATTCTCTTAAACGATATAAACATCCTTGTTATAAACTTCTTATTCACTTTATGATTTGAATTTATTTTGAACTTCTAGGTCTTGGTCCATGGCCTATCTTGTATCAGTTTTATTGGGGGGGAGGGGAGGGGGTTGTTTTGTTTTGTTTTGTTTTGCTATTAGTTCAGGATCAGTTGTAAGTTCCATTGATACAGGAAATGGCCACTTGAGGATTCAAACCTGCACTGCTAGGATTTTCAACTAGAGTCACCCTCATAGATTCTGTGGAGCCCCTCCATATTCGAGATCTCTAGCACATCATAGAGATTGCCCTCTCCACCACTGATCCCTCTTCTCTCTCTACTGCTCTCCCTACATATGATATTCCTCTAACTCTGTACCTCATACCTTCCTCCTCACATATCCCTCCTTCCTTCCACCTTCAATTTCTTTTATGTTTCCAGTTCTAAGAATGATTCAACTCTGCTTTCTTGGGACCTCCTAGGTAATAAGCTTCTTTGGGTGTGTTGATTATAGCATGGCTACCCTGACATTAGTAGCTAATATTCACTAATAAGTGTGTATATACAACACATTTCCATTTGGGTCTGGGTTAATTCACCAAGCTATTATTTTCTAGTTTCATCCATGTACCTTTGAATATATATGAGCTCCTTGTTTTTAATGGCTGAGTAGTATTCCATTGTGTAGTCATACCACATTTTATGAAACCATTCTTCCAATGAAAGACATCTACTGTGTTCCAAGTTTCTTGATGTCATGAATAAAGCTGCTGTGAACATAGTTTAAAAAAGTGTCCTTTTGAACACTTATGTAGAAGACAATGGCCATGTTGGGCATCAATAGTAGGAGAAGACCTTGGTCCTGTCAGTGCTCGAACTCACAGGGTAAAGGAAAGTACTAGCAGCCTAACAGCACATTTGAAAGGTCTAAACCAAAAAGTAGTAAATACACCAAAGAGCAGTATATGTCAGGAAATAATCAAACTCAAGGCTAAAATGAACCAAGTAGAAACAAAGAGTACTATACAAAGAATTAAAAAATCTTCGAGCTGGCTCTTTGAAAGAAATCAACAAGACAGAAAAATTCTAAAAAAAATTAGTAAAAGGAACAGAAAGAATATCCAAAATAACAAAATCAGGAATGAAAAAGGAGACAGAAACTGAGGAGATCCAAAAATAATCAGATTAGAACACCTCAAAGAAATGGATGATTTTATAGACACAAACCAAACACCAAAGTTAAATTAGGATCAAATAAACCATATGACCAACCACATAACCCATAAGGAAATAAGAAGTCAATAGAAGAATCCCAAACAAACAAAAAAAAGCCCAGGCCAGATGATGTTGGTGCAGAATTCTATCAGAGCTATAAAGAAGACCTAATACTAATACTTTTAAAATATTCCACAAAATAGAAACAGAAGCAACACTACCCAATTCCTTCTATGAAGCCACAGTTAAAATGATAGATAAACCACAAAAAAAATCAAAAAGAATACTTAAGAGCAAATTACCTTAGGAATATCAGTGTAAAAATATTCAATAAAACTCTCAAAAACCAAATCCAAGAACACAATTAAAAGATCATTCAACCTGATCAAGTAGGGTTCATCCCAGAAATGCAGGGATGCTTCAATATATATAAACCAATTGATGTAATCCTACACATAAACAAACTCAAAGAAAAAAAACAAATGATCATCTCATTAGATGCTGAAAAGTCCTTTGACAAAATTCAACACCCCTTCACGTGAAAAGTTTCAGAACTAAAAGGAATTCAGCTTCCTACCTCATTATCGTACAAGTAATAAACAATAAACCAACAGCCAATATCAAATAGAGAGCAATTCAAAGAAATACCATTAAAACCAGGGAAAAGACAAGGCTGTTCACTCTCTCGCTATCTATTCAATATAGTATTTAGGGTTCTAGCAAGAGCAATTATACAACAAAATGAAACCAAACAGATACAAATTTGGGGGGAGGAAGTTAAATATCACTATTTGCAGATGATATGATAGCATATATAATTGAGTCCAAAAATTCTACCAGAGAGCTCCTATATCTGAAATATATAAAATAAAGTCATTATAAAATAAAGTCAAACAAATCAGTAGTCTTCCTCTACTCAAAGAATAAATGGGCCAGGAAGAAATTAGAGAAGACAAAACTTCAAAATAGTCACAAATAATATAAAATATCTTGGTATGATTCTAAGCAGACAAGGGAAATGTTATAGGATTGTCATATCTATTAGTCATCAAGATGTTGGTTTTTCAGAAAGGTTACAGGTCATCACATTGGGCATCTTGACGTCAGATGTATTTCTCAGCAAGGTCACAATTTTATGATATCATTATTCATCTTGACGACCAGATTTGTATTAGTCTTCTGCAGCTGGCTGGGGATTTTCCATGAACCCAGTCATACTTAACTCTAACTATACTATTAACATCAATAATGGAGGGTTTCGGCCCTGCAGGCACTGCCCGGACCCGAAGGGATTGGATCAACAGTTCTCTGCACCCAAATCCCATGGGAGGGAGAGCTAAACCTTCAGAGGGGCAGACATGCCTGGGAAGCCAGAAGAGACTACACTCTGCCCACATATCTGACTCCAGAGGAAAACACCTAATGCCATCTGGGACCCCGGTGCACTGGGGCTCCCAGAAAAGGCAGCGCAGGCCCTCTTGGTTGCCGCCCTCACTGAGAGCTCAAAAGCAGTCCCCCAGGAGCAACTTGAGCCATGGGACCACAGGTAAGACCAACTTTTCTGCTCCAAGCAACCTGCCTGGTCGACTCAGGACACAGGCCCACAGGAACACCTGAAGACCAGGAGACAGGAAAGACTACATGTCTGAAAGCAGGACACTCTGTTCCCATAACTGAAAGAAAACAGGAAAACAGGTCTACAGCACTCCTGACACACAGGTCTATAGGACGTTCTAGCCACTGTCAGAAATAGCAGAACAAAGTAACACCAGAGACAACCTGATGGCGAGAGGCAAGCACAGGAGCCCAAGCAACAGAAACCAAGACTACATGGCATCATCAGAGCCCAATTCTCCAACCAAAGGAAACACTGAATATCCAAATACACCAAAAAAGCAAGATCCATATGTGATCATGATGCTGGAGGACTTCAAGAAAGACATGAAGAACTCCCTTAGAGAAACTCAGGAAAACATAAAAAACAAACAAACAAACAAACAAAAACAAAACAACAACAACAAAAAAAAAGTAGAAGCCTATAGAGAGGAATCACAAAAATCCCAGAAAGAATTCCAGGAAAACACAATCAAACAGTTGAAGTAATTAAAAACGGAAATAGAAGCAATGAAGAAAGAACACAGAGAAACAACCCTGGATATAGAAAACAAAAGGAAGAGACAGGGAGCCGTAGATACAAGAATCACCAACAGAATATAAGAGATAGAAGAGAGAATCTAAGGAGCAGAAGATTCCATAGATATCATGGACACAGCTATCAAAGATAATGGAAGGGGGTTGGGGATTTAGCTCAGTGGTAGAGCGCTTGCTTAGGAAGCGCAAGGCCCTGAGTTCGGTCCCAGCTCCCAGGAAAAAAAAAAAAAGATAATGGAAAATGGAAAAAGCTACTGGTCCAAAACATACAGGAAATTCAGGACTCAATGAGAAGATCAAGCCTAAGGATAATAGGTATAGAAGAGAGTGAAGACCCCCAGCTCAAAGGACCAGTAAATATCTTCAACAAATCATAGAAGAAAACTTACCTAACCTAAAGAGAGAGATGCCCATAAGCAAACAAGAAGCCTAGAGAACTACAAATACATTGGACCAGAAAAGAAACTCCACCCGTCACCTAATAGTCAAAACACCAAATGCACAAAACAGAGAAAGAATATTAAAAGCAGTAAGGGGAAAAGGTCAAGTAACATATGAAGGTAGACCTATTAGAATCACACCAGACCTCTCACCAGAGACTGTGAAACTAGAAGATCCTGGACAGATGTCATACAGACCCTAAGAGAACACAAATGCCAGCCCAGGTTACTGTATCCTACAAAACTCTCAATTAATATAGATGGAGAAACCAGGATATTCCATGACAAAACCAAATTTATACAATAACTTTCTACAAATTCAGCCCTATGAAGGATAACCAATGGTAAAGCCTAACATAAGGAAGCAAACTACACCCTAAAAAAAAAGCAAGAAACTAATCGTCTAGGCAAAAAAAAAGAAAAAGAGAAGAAAAACATGCAAACGTATTTTCACATCTAAATATGAATATAACAGGAAGCAATAATCACTATTCCTTAATATCTCTCAATATCAATGGTCTCAACTCCCCAATAAAAACACATAGAATAAAAAAATTAATAAGCAACGAGGACCCTGCATTCTGCTGCCTACAGGAAACACACCTCAGAGACAAAGACAGACACTACCTCAGAGTGAAAGGCTGGAAAACAACTTTCCAAGCAAATGGTCTGAAGAAGCACACTGGAGTAGCCATTCTAATATCGAATAAAATCGATTTTCAACCAAAAGTCATCAAAAAAATAAGGAAGGACACTTCGTATTCATCAAAGGAAAAATCCACCAAGATGAACTCAAAATCCTAAATATCTATGCTCCAATTACAAGGGCACCTACATACATAAAAGAAACCTTACTAAAGCTTAAAACACACATTGTACCTCACACAATAATAGTAGGAGTTTTCAACACCCTACTCTCATCAATGGACAGATCATGGAAAAAGAAATTAAACAGACACATAAACAGAATAAGAGAAGTCATGAACCAAATGGACTTAACAGATATTTATAGAACATTCTATCCTAAAACAAAAGAATATACTTTCTTCTCAATACCTCATCACACTTTCTCCAAAACTGACCATATAATTGGACATAAAACAGGCCTCAATAGACACAGAAAGAGAGAAATAATACCATGTGTCCTATCAGACCACAACGGGCTAGCTGGTCTTCAATAACAATAAGGGAAGAATGCCAACATATACTTGGAAGTTGAACAATGCTCTATTCAATGATAACCTGGTCAAGGAAGAAAGGAAGAAAGAAACTAAAGGCTTCTTAGAATTTAATTAAAAAGAAGGTACAACATACCCAAACTTTTGGGACAGAATGAAAGCTGTGCTAAGAGGAAAATTCATAGCTCTGAGTGCCTGCAGAAAGAAACAGGAGAGAGCATATATCAGCAACTTGACAGCACACCTAAAAGATCTAGAACATAAAGAAGCAAATGCACACAGGGGGAGTAGAAGACAGAAAATAATGAAACTCAGAACTGAAATCAACGAAGTAGAAACAAAAAGGACCATAGAAAGAATCAACAGAACCAAAAGTTGGTTCTTTGAGAAAATCAACAAGATAGATAAACCCTTAAACTAATGAGAGGACACAGAGAGTGTGTCCAAACTAACAAAAGCAGAAATGAAAGAGACATAACTACAGAATCAGAGGAAATTCAAAAAATCATCAGATCCTACTACAAATGCCTATATTCAACAAAACTTGAAAATCTGCAGGAAATGGACAATTTCCTAGACAGATACCAGGTACAGAAGTTAATCAGGAACAGATAAAGCATTTAAACAACCCCATAACTCCTAAAGAAATAGAAGCGGTCATTAAAGGTCTCCCAACCAAAAAGAGCCCATGTCCAGATGGGTTCAGTGCAGAATTCTATCAGACCTTCATAGAAGACCTCATAACAATACTATCCAAACTAATCCACAAAATTGAAACAGATGGAGCGCTACCGAATTCCTTTTTTGAAGCCACAATTACTCTTATACCTAAACCACACAAAGACCCAACAAAAGAAAGATAACTTCACACCAATTTCCCTAATGAATATCGACACAAAAATATTCAATAAAATTCTTGCAAACCGAATCCAAGAGCACATCAAAACAATCATTCACCAGGATCAAGTAGGCTTCATCCCAGGCATGCAGAGATGGTTTAATATATGGAAAACCATCAACGTGATCCATTATATAAACAAACTGAAAGAACAAAACCACATGATGATTTCATTAGATGCTGAGAAAGCATTTGACAAAATTCAACACTGCTTCATGATAAAAGTCCTGGAAGGAATAGGAATTCAAGGCCCATACCTAAACATAGTAAAAGCCATATACAGCAAACCAGTAGCTAACATTAAACTACATGGAGAGAAACTTGAAGCAATCTCACTAAAATCAGGGATTAGACAATGCTGCCCACTCTCTCCCAACTTATTCAATATAGTTCTTGAAGTTCTAGCCAGAGGAATCAGACAACAAAAGGAGTTCAAGGGGCTACAGATTGGAAAAGAAGAAGTCAAAATATCACTATTTGCAGATGATATGACAGTATATTTAAGTGATCCCAAAAGTTCCACCAGAGAACTACTAAACCTGATAAACAACTTCAGCAAAGTGGAGGGGTATAAAATTAACTCAAATAAATCAGAAGCCTTCCTCTACACAAAAGAGAAACACCTTGAGAAAGAAATTAGGGACACGATACCCTTCATAATAGTCCCAAATAATATAAAATACCTCAAGGTGACTTTAACCAAGCAAGTGAAAGAGCTGTATGATAAAAACTTCAAGCCTCTGAAGGAAGAAATTGAAGAAGACCTCAGAAGATGGAAAGATCTCCCATGCACATGGATTGGCAGAATTAATATAGTAAAAATGGCCATTTTACCAAAAGCGATCTACAGATTCAATGGAATCCCCATCAAAATCCCAATCCAATTCTTCAAAGAGTTACACAGAAAAATTTGCAAATTTATCTGCAATAAGAAAAATCCCAGAAGAGCTAAACCTATCCTCAACAAGAAAAGGACTTCTGGGGGAATCACTATCCCTGAACTCAAGCAGTATTACAGAGCAATAGTGATTAAAAACTGTGTGGTATTGATACAGAGACAGACAGGTAGACCAATGGAACAGAATTGAAGACCCAGAAATGAACCCACACACCTATGGTCACTTGATTTTTGACAAAGGAGCCAAAACCGTCCAGTGGAAAAAAGATAGCATTTTCAGCAAATGGTGCTGGTTCAACTGGAGGTCAACAGTAGCAGAAAGGAGATCGATCCATGCTTATCACCCTGTACAAAGTTTAAGTCCAAATGGATCAAGGACTTCCACATCAAACCAGATACACTTAAACTAATAGAAGAAAATGTGGGGAAGCATCTCGAACACATGGGCACTGGAGAAAATTTCCTGAACAAAACTCCAATGGCTTGTGCTCTAAGATCAAGAATCAACAAATGGGATCTCATAAAACTGCAAAGCTTCTGTAAGACAAAGGAAACTGTGGTTAGGACCAAACGGCAACCAACAGATTGGGAAAAGATCTTTACCAATCCTACAACAGATAGAGGGCTTATAATCCAAAATAAACAAAGAACTCAAGAAGTTAGACAGCAGGGAGACAAATAACCCTATTTAAAAATGGAATTCAGAACTAAACAAAGAATTCACAGCTGAGGAATGCCCAATGGCTGAGAAACACCTAAAGAAATGTTCAACATCTTTATTTATAAGGGAAATGCAAATCAAAACAACCCTGAGATTTCACCTCACATCAGTCAGAATGGCTAAGATCAAACATGCAGGGGACAGCAGATACTGTCAAGGGTGTGGAGAAAGAGAAAGACTCCTCCATTGTTGGTGGGATTGTAGACTGGTACAACCATTCTGGAAATCAGTCTGGAGGTTCCTCAGAAAACTAGACATTGAACTACCTGGCTATACCTCTCTTAGGCATGTACCCTAAGATGCCATAACATATAACAAAGACACATGTTCCACTATGTTCATAGCATCCTTATTTGTAATAGCCAGAAGCTGGAAAGAACCCAGATGCCCTTCAACAGAGGAATGGATACAGAGACTGTGGTACATCTCCACAATGGAATATTACTCACCTATCAAAAACAATGACTTTATGAAATTAATAGACAAATGGATGTAACTGGAAAATATCATCCTGAGTGAGGTAACCCAATCACAGAAAAACACACATGGTATGCACTCATTGATAAGTGGCTATTAGCCCAAATGCTCAAATTACCCTAGATGCACAGAACACATGAAACTCAAGAAAGATGACTAAAATGTGAATGCTTCACTCCTTCTTTAAAAGGGGAGCAAGAATTCCTTTGGCAGGGAATAGGGAGGCAAAGATTAAAACAGAGGCAGAAGAAACACCCATTCAGAATCTGCCCCACTTGTGGCCAATACATATACAGCCACCCCATTGGACAAGATGGATTAAGCAAAGAAGTGCAGGCTGACAGGAACCGAATGTAGATCTCTCCTGAGAGACGCAGCCAGAATACAACAAATACATAGGCGAATGCCAGCAGCAAACCACTGAACTGAGAATGGGACCGTCATTGTAGGAATCAGAGAAAGGACTGGAAGAGCTTGAAGGGGCTTGAGACCCCCATATGAACAACAATGCCAAGCAACCAGAGCTTCCAGGGACTAAGCCACTACCCAAAGACTATACATGGACTTACCCTGGGCTCCAACCTCATGGGTAGCAATGAATAACCTAGTAAGAGCACCAGTGGAAGGAGAAACCCTTGGTCCTGCTAAGACTGAACACCCAGTGAATGTGAATGTTTGGGGGAGGGCAGTAAAATTGGGAGGATGGGGAGGGGAACACCCATATAGAAGGGGAGAGGGGAGCAGTTAGGGGGATGTTGGCCCAGTAACCGGGAAAGGGAATAACAATCGAAATGTAAATAAGAAATACTCAAGTTAATAAAGAAAAAAAAAGAAAAAGAAATGCAGGACAATGTAGGTAAACAAGTAGCTGCCCTTAAAGAGAAAACACAAATATCCCTTAAAGAATTACAGGGAAGCACAACCAAACAGGTGAAGGATTTGAAGAAAACCATCCAGAATCTAAAAATGGAAATAGAAACAATAAAGAAATCACAAATAGAGACAACCCTGAAGATATAAAATCTAGGAAAGAGATCAGGAGGCATAGATGCAAGTATCACCAGCAGAATATAAAAGATGGAAGAGAGAATCTCAGGGCAGAAGATCATAGAAATCATTGACAAAAAAATTCAAAGAAAATGTATAACCCAAAATATCTACTAACCCAAGACATCCAGGAATTCCAGGACACAATGAGAAGATCAAACCTCTGGATAGAGAGCAAACATTCCCAACTTAAAGGGCCACTAAATATCTTTAACAAAATTATAAAAGAAAACTTCCATAACCTAAAGAAATAGATGCACATAAACATACAAGAAGCTGACAGAAAGAACTCCAAATAGATTCGACAGAAGAGAAATTACTCCAACCACATAATAGTCAAAACACCAAATGCACAAAACAAAGAATATTAAAAGCAGTAAGGAAAAAGTCAACATGTAAGGGCAGACCTATCAGAATAACACCAGACTTCTCAACAGAGACTGGAAATCTAGAAGATTCTGGGGAGGTATCCTACAGACCCTAAGAGAACACATATGCCGATTTAGGCTATTATATCCAGCAAAACTCTCAATTACCATAAATGAAGAAACCAAGATATTCAATGACAAAACCAAATTTACAAATTATCTTTCCAAAAATCCAGCCTACAAAGGATAATATACGGAAAACTCCAAGACAAGGAGGGAAAGTATATCCTAAAGAAAGCAAGAAAATAATCTATTTGCAACAAACCCAAAAGAAGAGAGCCACACAAACATAATTCTAACAACAAAAATAACAGGAAATAACCATCACTATTCATTAAAATCTCTTAACATTGATGGTAATAATTCCCCAATGGGAAGAGCTAGACAAACAGACTGGATCCAGAAAAAGGACCCAACATTTTGCTGCATACAAGACACATACTTCACTGGCAAAAACAGAAATTACCTCAAATTTAAAAGGTGGAAAATTTTTTCCATGCAAATGGTCCCAGGAAACAATCTGAACTATCCATTCTAATATCAAATGAAATCGACTTTCAACCAAAATTTATCAAAAAAGATGCAGAATGAAATCCATATGAAGCAAAAAAAAATCCACCAAGATAAGTTCTCAATCATGAATAACTATTCTCTAAATGCAAGGGAATCTACATTCATAAAAGAAACCTTACTAAAGCTCAAAGCATATATTGCACCTCACCCAATAATAGTGGGAGATTTAAACACCCCACTCTCGTCATTGAACAGATCATGGAAACAGAAACTAAACATACACACAGAAAAACTAACAGTAGTTATGAAGCAAATAGATTTAGCAGATACTTATAGAACATTTCATTCTAAAACAAAAGACTGTGACTTCTTTCAGCACCTCATGGTCCCTTCTCCAAAATTGACCATATAATCGGTCACAACACAGGCCTCAATGGATACAAGAAGATTGAAATAATCCCATGCAGCCTATAAGACCACCACAGATTAAGGCATGTCTTCAATAACAACAAAAACAACAGAATTCCACATATACATGGATGTTGAACAATGCTATACTCATTGATAACTTGGTCTAGTAAGAAATAAAGAAAGAAATAAAAGACATTTTAAAATATAGTGAAGATGAATGCACAGCATACCCATAGTAGTGGGACACAATGAGAGCACTGCTAAGAGGAAAACACATAGCTCTGAGTCCTGGAATAGATGACACAGAGGCTTAGTTGCCAGGTTTGGATGAAGCGACCAGAGGGCCAGAGATACAATTATTGCTGGTTCCTGAATATTGAAAAGTGAGACAACAGACTCTTCAGAAGAGAGAATATCATATCTAACCAGGAAAATAGATGTTGCATTTCAGATGCTTTGTCCGTAGAGGGAATAAAAGCATAGTGTTGTCTTAAGTCTGTGATGTGAGCTTCAATGGATGAAGATATTTTTCCTGAATTTTTCAGATGTATTCGAAGTAATACTGGGTCCAAGTCCATAAGTGTACAGAGATGTGGACGACATATTACAAAAATTAAAATACATAAATATAATCCAGTAGTATTCCATACAAATTTATATATAAAGAATCCTGCCACATAGGGCCCAAGAATTAAAATGTATTACTCTAAATGTGGATCACATTAACTCATAGACTTAGATTATTTCACTGATAAACTTTACAGCTGTCAAAATCCTTGGACTCAGGGATACTCAGCTAGGAGAGCCTATTTCCAACTCATTTGTGGTGTTTATGTATTTATAATCAGTGCCATAAACACTGCTGAGTCTCAATGTCTCATCACAAGGACATGTGAGGAGAAAAGCACTGCAGACTGCACGTGTATTAGCTAAGGTAGAACTACCAATCCATCCTTCAGAAACTCTCAACCACTTGGATTGAAAGTGACCATACTATCATGCAATTCATTTGAGGAGGGCGTGTTATATGTTGATGGCATGAGTAATAGGATTACAGATATGCACAAAGTAGAGCAGAAATCAGACATTCCTTAAGATGATGTGTAAAGTTTGCTACCACAGACAGGATCTAAGCTCATGAGGTGAAAATGGCATCCAGCCAGGGTGTAGGTTAAAAAGGGGATGATGGGGAGGGGAACACCCATATCGAAGGGGAGAAGGAAGGGTAGGGGGCTGATGGACAGGAAACCCCGGGAAAGGGGAAAGGGAATAACATTTGAAATGTAAATAAAAAGAAAAAAGAGCTAAAGGGGCTTGCAACTCCATAAGAACAACAATGACAACCAACCAGAGCTTCCAGGGACTAAAGCACAAGGAAAAGACTATACATAGACTGACCCAGGGCTCCAACTGCATATGTAGCAGAGAATAGCCTTTTTGGGGCACCAGTGAAGGGGAAGTACTTGGTCCTGGCAAGGTTGAACACCCAGTGCAGGGAAATGTCGGGGGTGGGGTTTAATGTCCGTGGATGGGGGTGGGGGGAACACACATATTGGGGAGGTAGGAAGGGGAGCTTATGGACAGGAAAGGGAATAACATTTGAAATGTAAATTAAGAAATATTTCTAACAATTTTTTCAAAAGGAAAAAAAGAGGAAATGTAAATTCCCATGGATTTGTATCAGAACATATTGAAATGACATACCCTCATCCATTAATACAAATAATTTTGTATTTAAACTAAATAATAAAAATTATTGGGAATAAAAAAAGAAAAATAAAAATGTAAGA